>NC_081223.1:7851041-8075225 GCF_902713425.1 Acipenser ruthenus
AGGGTAAGGGCCCGAGTGAAAGACCGTCAAAGACCATCGAATAATTTGGGAGTTTTCTTTTTTTATCATATTAGGCGTTATGGATTGCAAAGGGTTAAACGTTTTATAACGAGGGATTCCGAATATGAAAATTCAAATTATGGAACTTCTTATGATTCTTTTTCCAACACTTTGAGCGCATTTTATAGAACCCTTCCCTTCCTTTGTCCAATATTTAAGAATGTTTCTTTATAGAACCTACAAAAAACAGGGTTCCAATTGCAAAAGGATTACTGCACGGTACCCTTATACAAATAGGAACATAAGAAAGTTTACAAACGAGAGGAGGCCATTCAGCCCATCTTGCTCGTTTGGTCCCAGAATCTCATCAAGCAGCTTCTTGAAGGATCCCAGGGTGTCAGTTTCAACAACATTACTGGGCAGTTGGTTCCAGCCCCTCCCAATTCTCTGTGTAAAAAAGTGACTCCTATTTTCTGTTCTGAATGCCCCTTTATCTAATCTCCATATGTGACCCCTGGTCCTTGTTTCTTTTTTCAGGTCAAGAAAGTCCCCTGGGTCGACATTGTCAATAATTTTTTGGATTTTGAATGCTTGAATCAGATCGCCGCGTAGTCTTCTTTGTTAAAGACTGAATAGATTCAATTTTTTTAGCCTGTCTGCATACAACATGTCTTTTAAACCCAGGATAATTCTGGTTGCTCTTTTTTGCACTCTTTCTAGAGCAGCAATATCCTTTTTGTAACGAGGTGACCAGAACTGAACACAATATTCTAGGTGAGGTCTTACTAATGCATTGTAAAGTTTTAACATTACTTCCCTCGATTTAAATTCAACACTTCTCACAATATATCTGAGCATCTTGTTGGGTTAGGTTACCAGGGTACATTTGTGCGGCAATTTTGCAGCGGTCCCCCTGTGCTTTTCCCATGGTTATGCGCTGCATTTACCATAGTTTACCCTGCTTTGCCAGATTTTTTTTATTAATACGCTTTACCATACTTCACTGTGCTTCACAATGCTTGCCTGTGCTTTATCATGCTTTCTCTGTGCTTTATTACAATTTGCTGGGCTTTTACTATGAGAATCTTTTAGTTTAGCATGTTTTGTAACATGCCTTACCATACCTCTCTGTGCTTTACAATGCTTCCCTATGCTTTACCATACCTCTGTGCTTTGCAATGCTCCCCTATGCTTTACCAGACCTCTCTGTGCTTTACAATGCTTCCCTATGCTTTACCATACCTCTCTGTGCTTTACAATAATTCCCTATGCTTTACCATACCTCTCTGTGCTTTACAATGCTCCCCTATGCTTTACCATACCTCTCTGTGCTTTGCAATGCTTCCCTATGCTTTACCATATCTCTCTGTGCTTTACAATGCTCCCCTATGCTTTACCATACCTCTCTGTGCTTTGCAATGCTTCCCTATGCTTTACCATATCTCTCTGTGCTTTACAATGCTTCCCTATGCTTTACCGTACATCTCTCTGCTTTACCATGCTTCCCTATGTTAAGCGCTGCTATGTTTTAACGATGGTACTTTTGTAAGAGAATAATGACATGCATTTTCAGACACGCTATTGCTTAATCAGCATAGAGACATCTATTCCAATGGTCTATATTTTCAGACACAATGCCTATCTAAAGCTGAGGGAACACGGAGCCGCTCTGCGGCTTGGAGCTTGGTTTCAGGAGACTGTAGTTTTCAGGTCACTGCGCGACACACCAGGCAGGGAGACTTGGGGTTTGATACAGCAAACCTCAAACAAGGTCTCCCGGTCTCCTGGAACCAGGTTTCAAGCCACATGGCCCTGAAAAAGTGGCTTCGTGTTCCCTCCGCTTCACATCAACAAGTTACGCCCTTGCCCAGCCAGCGAAACCCCATTCGCCTTACTTCAACAAACAGAACCAAAATACATTTTAAAACAGCTCAAAACGGATTCCTCCTTCCAGAACCGAGTTAGTCTAACGGTACTTACCTGATACAACGAGTTTGGTGCTGGACCCGGGTATGAACAGGAGAGCTGCTGCTCTCGCTATACAGAAATACACGGCCGAGTCGTTTCTGTGGAGGTCCGCAATGGTTAACTTATACTGTCCGTTCTTGTCGTCGAGTGTTCCGGAATACCGACCCTCTTTTAAGTAGCCCGTGCTCAGGGATGTGACGATCTGGATTCGCCCGTCCGGCTCCTGCCGGTACCAGGTAACCCAGGCAGTTACATATTGGTTTGTTTTACTTGGATCTACTCCGCATTTCAGCGTGATATTCCCGCCCTGTTCCGCGGTGTGTAACGGCGGGACGGAGTCAGTTACTGGTTCCGCCAGCCCATCTGAAAAACAATACGAAAAATAAATTAATTAAAAGAAACAAATCATTTTTTTACTCCTATAATTTACGCACAAGAAAATGATGACAATACTGATTGAATTAAATTAACTATTATTATTATTATTATTATTATTATTATTATTATTATTATTATTATTATTATTATTATTATTCAGTTTGCTATACAGGCACGTCGTTTTTATTTGAAAAAAAAGTCAAATTCAAATTAAATTCAAATAAATACATATAAACAATAAATGCATTTAATTACTATATAGATAAACTATTTAATTAAAACAGAGTTGGGATTGAAATGGGAAAAATGTTACCAAGTACTGCATCAGTCACCAAGCGTTAAATATTTATACACTATATCAAATTCTGTAAGCGAAAATCAATTTCTCAACTTTCATTTCGTATTTACTTAAAACTATAGTTTGCTGCAAAAGACGAGCTGTTTGAAATCCCTATTATAAAATGAAATGATATCTATACATATCTATCTAAATATATCATATCAATTTTAGAATAATCGGATACTTACAGTGAGCGACCAAAACCAAAAGGCAGCCCATAGAACAGAATGCCATCGCTCCTGGAGTCCGAAGCGCAGTGTGATTGAATACGCGCCGTGCAGCCCGCAGTAAACAGCACCACTGTGCTTTCAACATTGAAACGAGATCTGCTGCGCTTACATACGGGGCGGATTTCTCAGCTCGCTCGGTGATGTTTAACCAACTGTGTGGGCGTCGGTATTGCTCAGAGTGGATCACAAAGCAACGGGCACGGCATTGCTCAGAGCGGATCACAAAGCAACGGGCACGGCATTGCTCAGAGCGGATCACAAAGCAACAGGACCGGCATTGCTCTACATTGCAGAAGTGTTTGGGTTGCGTGAAGCCGGTATGCAGAATACATTTGCTGCTTAGGAGAATGTTACTTTAAAGATCCTGAACATAATGGTGATTGCGTTCATTATATAGGTTCTGACGAAGACATGTTTCTGTCGAAACGCGTTCGCAAACACTGTTTTGCTGTGTTAATGTCAGAATAAAGTTTGTTTTATTGAACATGTGCTTAGGATCTGGGTTTTGTTGATGGGAGTTGCCGTCTTTATTCCTTGCAACAGTTTCACCGCTGAAACGTATTTATTTGACACATTTACCTGTTTTGAAGGACATTGAAATATATATAGCAACGCTAAACTGCTGTGTACCAAAACGAGCTAAATCAAAAAGAAGATCATGTAGGTACACAAAAATGTGAATAATTCATAGAGAAATATATTCTATCAGGACTTTTCGGTCTATATATCTAGATATATCTATTTATTATTTTTTTTTTTATTTTTAAAGTAGGTGAGCAGAAAGGCTGCTTCAGTGTTTTTCACAAAAAAATCAAAAATGTGTACATACATATTTTAGATTAGTTTACTGGTTCTGCAGTGTGGAGAGTGGAGTTCTCTTTCCTATACTGCTAGAGCGCTCTGCAGTGTGGAGAGTGGAGTTCTCTTTCCTATACTGCTAGAGCGCTCTGCAGTGTGGAGAGTGGAGTTCTCGTTCCTATACTGCTAGAGCGCTCTGCAGTGTGGAGAGTGGAGTTCTCTTTCCTATACTGCTAGAGCGCTCTGCAGTGTGGAGAGTGGAGTTCTCTTTCCTATACTGCTAGAGCGCTCTGCAGTGTTGAGAGGGGAGTTCTCTTTCCTATACTGCTAGAGCGCTCTGCAGTGTTGAGTGGAGTTCTCTTTCCTATACTGCTAGAGCGCTCTGCAGTGTTGAGAGTGGAGTTCTCTTTCCTATACTGCTAGAGCGCTCTGCAGTGTTGAGAGTGGCGTTCTGTTTCCTATACTGCTAGAGCGCTCTGCAGTGTTGAGAGGGGAGTTCTCTTTCCTATACTGCTAGAGCGCTCTGCAGTGTTGAGTGGAGTTCTCTTTCCTATACTGCTAGAGCGCTCTGCAGTGTTGAGAGTGGAGTTCTCTTTCCTATACTGCTAGAGCGCTCTGCAGTGTTGAGAGTGGCGTTCTCTTTCCTATACTACTAGAGCGCTCTGCAGTGTTGAGAGGGGAGTTCTCTTTCCTATACTGCTAGAGCGCTCTGCAGTGTTGAGAGTGGAGTTCTCTTTCCTATACTGCTAGAGCGCTCTGCAGTGTTGAGAGTGGAGTTCTCTTTCCTATACTGCTAGAGCGCTCTGCAGTGTGGAGAGTGGAGTTCGCTTTCCTATACTGCTAGAGCGCTCTGCAGTGTTGAGAGTGGAGTTCTCTTTCCTATACTGCTAGAGCGCTCTGCAGTGTGGAGAGTGGAGTTCTCTTTCCTATACTGCTAGAGCGCTCTGCAGTGTTGAGAGGGGAGTTCTCTTTCCTATACTGCTAGAGCGCTCTGCAGTGTTGAGTGGAGTTCTCTTTCCTATACTGCTAGAGCGCTCTGCAGTGTTGAGAGTGGAGTTCTCTTTCCTATACTGCTAGAGCGCTCTGCAGTGTTGAGAGTGGCGTTCTCTTTCCTATACTACTAGAGCGCTCTGCAGTGTTGAGAGGGGAGTTCTCTTTCCTATACTGCTAGAGCGCTCTGCAGTGTTGAGAGTGGAGTTCTCTTTCCTATACTGCTAGAGCGCTCTGCAGTGTTGAGAGTGGAGTTCTCTTTCCTATACTGCTAGAGCGCTCTGCAGTGTGGAGAGTGGAGTTCGCTTTCCTATACTGCTAGAGCGCTCTGCAGTGTTGAGAGTGGAGTTCTCTTTCCTATACTGCTAGAGCGCTCTGTAGTGTTGAGAGTGGAGTTCTCTTTCCTATACTGCTAGAGCGCTCTGCAGTGTGGAGAGTGGAGTTCGCTTTCCTATACTGCTAGAGCGCTCTGCAGTGTTGAGAGTGGAGTTCTCTTTCCTATACTGCTAGAGCGCTCTGCAGTGTTGAGAGTGGAGTTCTCTTTCCTATACTGCTAGAGCGCTCTGCAGTGTTGAGAGGGGAGTTCTCTTTCCTATACTACTAGAGCGCTCTGCAGTGTTGAGACGGGAGTTCTCTTTCCTATACTGCTAGAGCGCTCTGCAGTGTTGAGAGGGGAGTTCTCTTTCCTATACTGCTAGAGCGCTCTGCAGTGTTGAGAGTGGAGTTCTCTTTCCTATACTATTAGAGTACTCGCAGACACTGGACAGTGGCACCACCTAGTGATGAAATATAGGAAGTGCCGCTACATATTGTAATAGACAATTCTTTATATTTAGATATATATACAGGCACACAAAAAAGAAATGCATATTTGTTTCTGAAATATCAACTAAGTAAAATACATTTGCAAAACATTTAGTTATCCGTTGCACAAAAACAAATTATTATATTTTTTTCTTACATACAGCACAGATAGGTACATATCTAAGATAGTATTTCTCTTAAGTGTACAGACATGATCTGTAGCTTTGTTTCAAAAAATAAAAAAACAAAACTATATTCTTATTTAAAATCGGATAGCATGATGAAGATAATACAATAAATGAATATTGAGAGAGAGAGAGAGAGAGAGAGAGAGAGAGAGAGAGAGAGAGAGAGAGAGAGAAACAACCAATCATACTAATAGCAATATATATTATTAAAACAATTCTGTAAACATTTTTTGTGTATATATTTATATAAAATGATTTAGGAATACTACAGACAGTAAACTTTATTAAAGTAATTGTTTTTTGTGGTTATTTTGGTACTTTCAAAAACATCTGTAGCACCATCATTTCAATTGAATCCCACAGTGTCAGATACCTGGCATGTATGCATTTCGGATGTCTCCTGTTATAAATCAGCCAGTCGTGTAATAGCTTCTATCCCAATAGTGCAGAACATTGTTACACCCCCTCCCCATAAACCTCACCCCCCACCCCCCACCCCCGGAAATGGTCTTATTTCCATCCCTGTAGATAGATAGTATTTGGTTGAAGGAGGCAGTGTGGGCCACAGACTAGGCTGTTCTCACAGGAAACATCTGCGACTGGTGCTCCCCTGGTGGCTGTGCTGAGTCCCTGCACCCTGCCACTGCTGCCACACCCCCACGCCCTCTGCTGGAAGCGCCTGGAACTGTGTGCCAGCTTGTTTAGACCCCCCTGTAGACAGACAGAGAGACAGAGAGACAGAGCTCGAATTGAACGACAAACAAAGACACCGAGAAACACTTCTGGTCTAATTAAATCAGTCACTGGATTTATTAGAGATACCAGGAATAGGAATACGACTCCTATTGCACAGCAGTTTCACCCATTCCATGTTTTACTACTACCAGCTTGACTAGGTGTGTTTAGGTAACAGAAAGTTGTCTTAAATCAATTGGAGCTTTTTCTGCTGTTGTGCTCCTCGTTTGTGGAACTCTGTTCTGCTCGACATCATCAGGCAGGTTGAAGCATTGGATCCTTTTAAATCTCAATTGAAAACATACTTTTTTTAAATGTGCTTTTATATAATTGGTTGTAACTGGAGTGTATTATAAATCTATATTAAGCTATTTTGTGCTGTTAATTTAAAAAAAAAGTTATTTTTTAAACTTTTGTTAATTTAAAAAAATCCCAGAAGATCTGCAAAATATATTGTGACCACGCAGGGATGGAAATAAGACTCCTATTGCACAGCAGTTTCACCCATTCCAGGTCTTACTACCAGCTTGATTATCCCCAGTGTGTAGAGTTAACAAGCTCAGGTGTATTTTATTATTAAGCTCATAATGAAACCAGGAATGGATCACACTGCTATGCAATGGGAGTCTTATTTTCATCCCTACGTCTGGAGCAAAAGAGAGTTCACTGACGAGGGCCGGTCACTAGGGGAGATAGTGAACCAGGTAAGAGTACCTCTCTCAGCCTCTAGGTGTCTCTCTCTCTGCAGAACCTCTCTCAGCCTCTACGTGTATCTCTCTCTGCAGAACCTCTCTCAGCCTCTAGGTGTATCTTCCTCTCTCTCAGCCCCTAGATGTCTCTCCCTTTCTCTCAGCCTCTAGGCCTCTAGGGGTCGCTCTCCAATTCAATTTCAAATTCAAACTGGCTTTATCAGCATGACAGGAGTGATCCAGTGTTGCCAAAGCATTTCAACACACGTTACATAAAATAAAATATAATGTTAATAACACACAATATCAATCCCTCCCCCTCCCTCCTTCTTAACAGGATGTAAACAATATAATTAATCATAATAATATATCTGTGTTGCAGTGTTTCTGGCATGCAGTGACAAGGCATGGCAGCCTAATAGACAGGAGGACACTGGGTGCAAACCCAGTAAATCACGCTCTTCAGAGCCAGATCTCTTTACCAAAGAGACAGGCTCTCCCTTGCAAGAGCTGTTACACACTTGGGATAGATTCAGTGCAATTCCTCATATCCATCACAGGGGGGCTGTCTTGTACCGCTTTTTTTAAAAGAATATTGCACTTCTTTAGTGCAAATAAAAATCGAATGCAAAAACAGAAATAAAATAATAAAATAAACCCTGTGGACAGCAGACTCTTGTGTTTTTTTTGTTTTAGTTCTGTAGTTCTGTTCCTTTTAATATACAGCTGCCATAAAACAACAGAACCACTGTGATAAAAAAAGCTTAACCTATAAATTGCATTGATAAGACTGAATTGCTGTGCGTGCATGGGTGTGTGTGTGTGTGCGTGCGTGTGTGTGCGTGTGTGTGCGTGCGTGTGCATGTGTGCGCGCGTGTGTGTGCGTGCATGTGTTTGTGTGTGTGTGCGTGCATAAGCTGGTATCGCCCCAGAAGGTTCAACCATGTAAGTTCGAATTTGAATCAATGCTTATAAAAATAATGATCTTCACATTATGACTACTTTATAGGTCTCCCTTTCAGTGCTAATTTCATTATCTATTACAATGCATTTTTATAACTTATGGTGTGATTTGAACTTGAGTGCTATATGATGAATGTTTTAGTATACACATATCAAATACTGGCATTATTATATTTGGAGGAAAACAGTCAGTTGATATAAATGATATGTGATCCAGTTACCATACCAGGTACCTATTGCTGTTGTTTTTCAGCTCTGATGACTGGTGCTGAACTGAGCAACCAAGAACTCCAGAAAAATCGTACCTTCTTATACTGGACCATGCAAATACACAGGTACAGTGAACTTGTTAAAAGATTGTCAGTATTACCATTAAAAATATAGGAATAAAGCTTCTAAATTATTAGCGCAATTTTCTCTGAAATTCCACACAGGAGTTGGTAGCAGTGTTTGATTTTTATAATCTTTCATAAATAATTATAACGTAGACGGATTTCTTAATTACAAATACAGAATTTTTTTTTTTTTTTTTTTTTTTTTTGCAGGGGAACTAATTGGTGTGGAGTATTTGTACAATCAGTTCTCCATGACGACGGTGCCATGATTGAGAGGTTGGAGGCTGGCTCTGATCTGTCTATTGAATTGGAGGAAGATGAGGGATTTGCTCACACAGAAGGGTTTCAGGATCTAACAGTTCCAACACGAGACAGAGAACCTTCCTGCAGCTGTTTCAGTCCAATTGCTCGTATCAAGCTGCGATGTAGCCTATGAGAATTGCTGACACAAATCAGCTACAGTTACTTGAAATATGAAAATATATATATAAAAATATATAATATGATGCAAATGTATTTGACTCTATTCACATCCCCTCACATTTAAAATCCTCCACAGGTTGGGTGCCTCTCAACTCAGATTAAGGTTGATACTGTATAAATGCAGAACCAATCGTTCCAGATGGATGAGACCATTCATTTTTAAATACATGTAATTCGATTTTTGTATTGGTATTATTTGTATTGAGGCAGGGAGGCTGCAGTTGTTTCTAAGCGACAATGAATGTGGAATAACATTCTTAGGGTTCGTGTCATACGACTTTATGTCATCAAAGCTGTTTCTGGTGATGTGCAGTGGGTTATATTTGGAATCTTTTGTTGTCGTTCAGTATTTTCTCAGATGACAAATTAATAACTCAGTTGGTTAGAGTGAAAGAAACTTTCACCAGTCAGCCGGGCTAGCTCAGTTGGTAGAACATGAGACTCTTAATCTCAGGGTTGTGGGTTCGAGCCCCATGTTGGGTGTCCTTTTTAAATACAAATTGTGGATGTTTTTTCGAGGCAACTGATCAATGTCTGATTCTGTTCACATTGTATACAGTATTGCAACAAAATTACTTATTGGTCACTGTCATATAGCAATTGCTATTGTAAAATGCGTGCAGCGTTTATATCTATAACGATATTGAAATAAGTAATCTTACTTTTTTGGGTTGGCTTCAATCCGTTTCTTTTTTTACAATTGTCATTACATCTTTCATGGAGTAACAGTTGGTATGTGCGTAATAAACCCAATCGGCCCTTGATACAATAGACAACCCTAGCCCTCTCATGCATGAATTATGGTAACCTTAAACAAGTTTTTATTAGTCTTCAGGGCCTATAAAAACATAAAAAAAGTTTTGTTTTTTTTAGTACAAAATTTAAGAAGTTATACATGTGTCCACTTGACTGGACATCCTGCATGTGTAACATAACAAATTGCCCTATTATATTGGAACAGCATATTAGGACTGAAAGTCTTTTTCTTTTATTTGGGAAAAAGTAGGCTAATACAAAATGCAAAACTAAATGGCTGATTCCATTCCTGATATGAATTCGAATGTTTTCTCATATTTTCTTTTTTTTTCTTGCCAGAAACAAAAATGTCCTCAAATCTGAAAAAACAGATATATATATATATATATATATATATATATATATATATATATATATATATATATTTTTTTTTTATGCCCAAATATGGACGTATTCACCCAGAAACAAAAATGTCCTCAATGTTTGTAACAAAAATGTCTTCATTGTTGAAACAATAATATATTTTTTTTACTTCAGTGTGTCATACACACCAAGTTACCATTCTTCCCTCTGTAGTGAACTGAATTTGGCTGATTTTAGCGCTGGGTGTGGAAGTTGGCAAAGCACCCAGGACACAATGACTCAAGACACTGCATGCAGATGTACTTAGTTTTCCGTGTACAAGCCTCATCATGGCACCTGTTAGCATTTTTTGCATCAGTTAGCTTTGGCCAGTGATTCCCCACTCCCTCAACTACTTCAGCATCATCATCACTATCCTCATCTGTTTCACTGCTGCTACGTGGGCTCCCTGCTTCCTCTCCCTGCGTGTCTGGCTGCCATTCCCCATCATCACTATCACTTGATTGTAATGGAATCTCCTCTACTACCCTGGAGCTCGATGCTCTTGATGTCTGGCTAAGAAAATAACAATACTACTAATAAAACTGCGACTACTACCACACAGCTGCTGTGAATAATAATTATTCAGAAAATTCATTTTCAATTAAAAAACAGTTGAGAGAAGATAAAATGATCCAAATGAGCCTATTTATGGACCACTCTGCAATATATAGCTCTTATAGGACAAAAAATATTTAGCATAGGCCTATAGAACAACATAGGCCTAATGTGCATTATGAATCTTAATAGTGCATGGCGTCCACTTAAGTGGACATATGGTTTATCATAAACTGTGAAAAAAATAAAGGGACTATTAGAACAAAACATATACCATGTTATTCCCTAAACATGACTTTCTTTGAATATATTTTTACCTGCTCTGCTCTTTTTGTGTAAAAGGATTTTACAGAAATCCTTGAGGTGCTCAGTGCTGCTGAACTTTACTCTGCCATTGTACTGTCACCTTAATGTTTTTTGTAGTACCTATCAAATGCCACTAGATGGCAGGCGTTTTAATTTCGGTAGACGTCCACTGAAGAGGATACCATGCATCAGTGATGTCAAGACAGTGTTTCTATAGGAGATAATCACTTAAAAATAGCTGTCCACTGTAGTGACCTCTATGCGTGAAAGGGCTAGTCTGTGCTGAAATAAATAATGCAGTTTTCTACTGTAACAAACGCAGCTTGTCAGGATTCTATTATGGTGTTTCTGAGCTGTTGAACGTTTCTCATAATACACAGGTTTACTGGATTGACAAAAAGGCGATTGCCAAAAAGAATGCAATCTCGAAATAGTAGCCTTGTCAAGCCGAAATAGCTCAGTCGGGCAAGCGTTAAACTGAAAATCTAAAGGTCCCTGGTTCAATCCCGGGTTTCGGCAAACAACAAGACAATATTTGTTTTGTATTATTTTGAACTAAAAAACAGAGCACTTTTTTTTCTTCAGTGTAATTGGAAGAAATAACAACGTATTACAGTGCCATTTTCTAATGTGATTAAGAAATGCAAAAAGCATCGTCCCTGGGTGGGCTTGAACCACCAACCTTTTGGTTAACAGCCGAACGCACTAACCAATTGCGCCACAGAGACCAACCTGTTAAATTAGCAAAGCATACTGGAGTGATTAGCAAGGCGAGATGCTGCAGAACGTGATCGAGGGAGCAGAACTCAGCAGAACCTGAGACAACATCTAAGAAGAAAGCAAGACGGGGCAGGAAAGTCTATGTAATCCATTATGGCAGCACAGCATATGTCGTTTTGTTAGATAACACCCTGGGAGCCCAACAGAGCAGTGTGTGTAAATAGCTACAATGGAAACCATATACTTACGACTTAATTTTGATACAGAACTGTGGTCATGTGTAATCTGTTTTCATTATGATAATAAAGCTACAGTTCAGTGGATTATATTTGGAATCTTTGGTTCTGTGGTTCAGTATTTTCTCAAATAAGACGACAAATTAATAGCGCAGTTGGTTAGAGTGAAAGAAACTTTTACCAGTCATCCCGGCTAGCTCAGTCGGTAGAGCATGAGACTCTTAATCTCAGGATCGTGGGTTCGAGCCCCACGTTGGGCATCATTTTTAAATACAAATTGTAGATGTTTCTTCGAGGCAACTGATCAATGTCCGATTCTGTTCACATTGTATACAGTATTGCAACAAAATTACTTATTGGTCATTGTCATATAGCAATTGCTGTTGTAAAATGCGTGCATCGTTTATAGCTATAACGATATTGAAATAAATAATCTTACTTTTTTGGGTTGGCTTCAATCCGTCTCTTTTTTTACAATTGTCATTACATCTTTCATGGAGCAACAGTTGGTATGTGCGTAATAAACCCAATCGGGCCTTGATACAATAGACAACCCTAGTCTGTGCTGAAATAAATAATGCGGTTTTCTACTGTAACAAACACAGCTTGTCAGGATTCTATTATGGTGTTTCTGAGCTGTTGAACGTTTATCATAATACACAGGTTTACTGGATTGACAAAAAGGCGATCGACAAAAAGAATGAGATGAAAATAGCTCAAGATGAAATAGCTCAGTTTGGAGCGCATTAGACTGAAGAGCTAATGGTTCCTGTTTCGATCCCGGGTTTCGGCAAACAGCAGGACTGTTTTTGTTTTGTATTATTTTGAACTAAAAAACAGAACACATTTTCTTCTTCAGTGTAATTGGAGGAAATAACAACATATGAGAGTGCCATTTTCTAATGTGATTAAGAAATGCAAAAAGCACCGTCCCTGGGTGGGCTTAAACCTCCAACCTTTCGGTGAACAGCGAGACGCACTAACCGATTGCACCACAGAGACCAATCTTATCAGCTGAAACTGAGATCACATCTAAGAAGAAAGCAACACTGGGCAGGAAAGTCTATAATCACAATTACATGTATTCAAATCAATGCAAGCAAACTTCAAACCATTTATATTTATTCCCAAATAACACAAACTCTTCCATTGCTAAAAAAATATAAAAAATCTCCCTTTGTGCTTCTCGGAAGACACACGATGGAGGGCGCACTGCAGTTTTTCAGTCTGGGGAATATTACAAATTAGGAGACTGTGCTTTAAAATACACATGTAGGGCAGGCGTCTCTGTTACAAAGAATTGTCACACTTTGTCTTTATCTCCATAATGCGTTGGGACTAAATATGCAGATACATTAAAACTATTTGCATACTAAGCAAACTATTTGCATACTAAAACTTCTTGCATACTAAGCGAGCGCTCTACCATTTGAGCTAATTCCCCTTGAATTGTGACAGTGATTAGTCATAGGCTACATCGCAGCTTGATACGAGCAATTGGACTGAGCTGCAGGAAGGTTCTCAGTCTCCAGTGTTGGAACTGTTAGATCCTGAAACCCTTCGGTGTGAGCAAATCCCTCATCTTCCTCCAGTTCAATAGACAGATCAGAGCCAGCCTCCAACCTCTCAATCATGGCACCGTAGTCATGGAGAACTGATTGTACAAATACTCCACACCAATTAGTTCCCCTGCAAAAAAAAATAATATATTGTATTTGTAATTAAGAAATGCAGCTACCTTATAATTATCTGTGAAAGATTATAAAAATCAAACACTGCTACCAACTCCTGTGTGGAATTTCAAAGAAAATTGCACTAATGATTTAGAAGCTTTATTCCTCTATTTATAATGGTAATACTGACAATCCTTTAACAAGTTCACTGTACCTGTGTATTTGCATGGTCCAGTATAAGAAGATACAATTTTTCTGGAGTTCTTGGTAGCTCAGTTCAGCACCAGTCATCAGAGCTGAAAAACAACAGCAATAGGTACCTGGTATGGTAACTGGATCACATATCATTTATATCAACTGACTGTTTTCCTCCAAATATAATAATGCCAGTATTTGATATGTGTATACTAAAACATTCATTATATAGCACCCAAGTTCAAATCACACCATAAGTTATAAAAATGCATTGTAATAGATTGTAATAAATAATAAAATTAGCACTGAAAGGGAGACCTATAAAGTAGTTATAATGTGACGATCATTATTATAATAAGCATTGATTCAAAACTTACCTGGTTGAACCTTCTGGGGCGATACCAGCTTATGGATTACTTTGTATCAGTCAGGTTGAGCTGCCATCAGCCTTTCTTCTAAACAAGGGTTCCATCTGAACCTGAAAAAGAGCATTTGTGACAGAATAGCAAGGTTGCAGTTAAACAGAAGACTTCAATTAAACAAATAGCCTAAACACAAAATAGTCACAATGGCCAAATAAAAGGTTTCTACACAAAACAACAAGAAATCAAAAAGGGGTTCACCGGGTGAAAACAAATAAACACTACTATACAATGGCAAAAGGGACTTATTGTTGAAAAAAGAGAGATTATTAAAAGAAAAAAGCAAGGAGTACACATGTTTACACTTTTTAAGTATTGCTTTCAAAACAAGATCATTTTTCAATGAAAACTAAATTAAACTTAAAACCCTAAAGTTAAATTCTGTAATATAACGTTCATGGATACATAATTAAAAATAAATGACAGAAAAACACAATGTATCCTATACTATCAATGTACAATGCTCTATTCTGGTACTATAATGCAGTACCACCATGATAATACGATTGTGCTTTTTATTTCTAAGAAGTATCCTGGTATCTACAGTATAATGCAACACTATACCACGGTACTACATGGTACTATTTATTTTACCATGGTACGATTTCTGTTGTCCCGGATACATGCATTACAGTACCATTATAACGGACAAATGTATTAAATATAATTGCGCTTTGGATAAAACAGTCCCTCAAACAAGTTTCTAGCTGTCGTAAATATTACAATTTTTAACACTCAGAACTGACACATATGTAAAAGAAAATGTCAGTCATGTATTTTTATTGATAATATTACAAAACACAGAGTGTACTATCCGCGCATTTCTACAGCTGACATTTGTAATACGAACATATATTATTATTGGCATTTTTTAATTTTTGGTGACTATACGTACAGTACTAGTAACAATTAAAATAATACTGTAATAAAATTCTTCCCTTCAGATGATTGTATTTCGAAATAAACCAAAAGACTTCAAGATTCAATAATCTCCCGTCGTTGAAAACGCTCAGTATTCTTGGTAGTTCTACGAGATCTGATTGGATAATTCTGTCACTTCATTCTTGGTAGCTCTGCGAAATCTGATTGGCTCTTTCCTGGTCAATTCTTGGTAGCGACATGGGCTATGATTAGTCAAAACTACCAAGATATTACCAAGCTGGAACATCGACTTTTGTCTGGGTGGGAGGGAGAAGGTAATCACCCATTAGTCTCTGTTGTGCTACCAAGATATGCAAAAATAAAGCATGACATTAAAAACATGCTTCCTTAAAAATCACATTTTCAAGAATTTGATTAAAATACATATGCTATTAGGTAATACACTCTTCCATGATTTTTTTATTTTATTATTATTATTATTATTATTATTATTATTATTATTATTATTTATTTATTTATTTATTTATTTATTTATTTATTTATTTCTTAGCAGACGCCCTTATCCAGGTCGACTTACAGTCGTAAACAAAAATACATTTCAAGAATCACAGTACAGTATTAATACAATTAAGAGCAAGATAAAATACAATGACTTCGGTTCTAGCAAGTACAAGTATATGACAAAATACGATTAAATAACGGAGCAGATAACAGTGTCAGTGATAGTTACATCAGGATATAATTAAATACAAAATACTAAAGATTAAATAACACTTGTGACAGATTACAGTACTCTGAAGTACAGGATTAAATGCAGTAAAATAGGGGGCAGATAAGAGCAAGTAAAGCGCATTTAAGGAAGAGTGATAAGTGTCCAGAGGGAAAAAGAGGAGTTCTACAGGTGCTGTCTGAAGAGGTGAGTCTTGAGGAGGTGCCGGAAGGTGGTCAGGGACTGGGCAGTCCTGACATCTGTAGGAAGGTCATTCCACCACTGCGGAGCGAGGGTGGAGAAGGAGCGGGCTCTGGAGGCAGGGGAGCGTAGAGGAGGTAGAGCCAGTTTTCTAGTGCAGGAGGAGAGGAGAGGTCGAGTGGGGGTGTAGGGAGAGATGAGGGTCTGGAGGTAGCTGGGTGCAGTCTGGTCAAGGCATCTGTAGGCGAGTACAAGAGTAGTTTTAACACATTACTGAGTGTGATTAGGGACAACACAAATTGTGTGTTAATTCTAACACACTGTGTTGAAATATTAGGTGAAAATACAGAACAGTGCTTTATCCAACACAGACTGTGCAACAAAATAATACAAAAGGTGTTGACCGTTATCAAACTCAGTAACGTGTTAAAAAGAACACACTACTTCTAAGTCAATTAGCTTTGTTACTTGTAATCCAGTCATCATTTGCTGGTGGAAGTTTCTTTCACTCTAACCAACTTAGCTTTTAATCTTTTATAGTAAAATGAACACATTTATTCCTTTTAAAAATAAGTAAAAGTGAACTGTCTGAACTGTCTTGACTTCAACAAGTAGTCTGTTTACAACAAAAATGCAATCTGTGTTAGGAACGCTATTTTAGTCTTATTTAAAATGTTAATTAAAATGGTATTGAGTGCTGACAAGAGTTTGGTATCAGCTGTTGTTTTCCTTGAAACAATCTTTTATAATGAAATTCCTTTTAAAAATAAGTAAAAGTGAACTCTCAGAAGTGGGATTTGAACCCACGCCTCTATTCAAAGACCAGAACACACAATTCTTTGAAAAAACAGTCTTTGCGTTTGGTGCCTTAGACCACTCGGCCATCCTGACAATCCCATCTGGGCTCAAATGGTGTTATTAAAACGAACATAATTATCTCTTTTTTTCTACTATGTCCGCTCACGCTAGGCACTACATGCTCGAGTGCTGAAGCAAATTAGTTTTTATAGTTTAACAGTTTGGTCTCTGTGGCGCAATCGGTTAGCGTGTTCGGCTGTTAACCGAAAGGTTGGTGGTTCAAGCCCACCCAGGGACGATGTTTTTTGCATTTCTTAATCACATTAGAAAATGGCACTCTGATACGTTGTTATTTCTTCCAATTACACTGAAGAAAAAAATGTGCTCTGTTTTTTAGTTCAAAATAATACAAAACAAAAATAGTCTTGCTATTTGCCAAAACCCAGGATCAAACCAGGGACCTTTAAATCTTCAGTCGAACGCTCTCCCAACTGAGCTATTTTGGCTTGATAAGACTACTGTTTCGAGATAGCATTCTTTTTGTCGATCGCCTTTTTGTCAATCCAGTAAACCTGTGTATTATGAGAAACGTTCAACAGCCCGGAAACACCATAATAGAATCCTGACAAGCTGTGTTTGTTATTGTAGAAAACCGCATTATTTATTTCGAACGGATTGAAACGGATTGAAGACAACCCAAAAAAGTAAGATTATTTATTTCAATATCGTTATAGCTATAAAGGATGCATGCATTTTACAATAGCAACTGCTATTTGACAGTGACCAATAAGTAATTTTGTTGCAATACTGTATACAATGTGAACAGAATCAGATATTGATCAGTTGCCTCGAAGAACCATCTACAATTTGTATTTAAAAAGGACGCCCAACGTGGGGCTCGAACCCACGACCCTGAGATTAAGAGTCTCATGCTCTACCGAGTGAGCTAGCCGGGCTGACGGGCGGAACTTTCTTTCACTCTAACCAACTGAGCAATTAATTTGTCATCTTATTTGAGAAAATACTGAATGACAGAACCAAAGATTCCAAATATAATCCACTGAACGTCGCCAGAAACAGCTTTGATGACACAAAGTCGTATGACACGAACCCTAAGAATGTTATTCCAGATTCATTGTCACTTAGAAACAAATGCAGCCTCCCTGCCTCAATACAAATAATACCAATACAAAAATCGAATTACATGTATTTAAAAATGAATGGTCTCATCCATCTGGAACAATTGGTTCTGCATTTATACAGTATCAACCTAAATCTGAGTTGAGAGGCACCCAACCTGTGGAGGATTTTAAATGTGAGGTGATGTGAATAGAGTCAAATACATTTGCATCATTCTGTATATATATTTTTGTATGTATGTATGTATATCTGTATATCTATCTATCTATCTATCTATCTATATATATATATATATATATATATATATATATATATATATATATATATATATATATATATATATATATATATATATTTTAAGTAACTGTAGCTTTATTATCATAGTGAAAACACATTACACATGACCACAGTTCTGTAACAAAATGACAATAACAAAGAACCACAAAAACTGATTGAGAGGAGCGGTAGTTCCTCGTACAAGTTAGGAAAACTTGTTTAAAACTACCGAGAGTCTCTATACAGCTCAAAGAGTTTAGCTGTTTTTACCATGTTGCAACGGCAACACTAAATTACTTAGAATTACCATCTGTATCAGTATCAAAAGTCTGAAACTTTCTTACCTCAAATGTGAAAAAAAACGTACATACCTCTTATACACAATGAGATATAAGTCATCAAACTAAGGTAAAATTGTTATTCTCCTCCTCCTTCTACCTCTTCTGTCTACTTTTTAAGGGTGTGTAGCGACTATTCAAACAGAAAAGCTAAATAACTGGACATCTACCAATCATGTGATTCCACATGTTGGTCAGCGTCAAAACAAACCAGGGAATGCAAGCAGTTCGATATCCACACCATTTATATTAAACAAATTATTTATGTTTTAAAACAGTGATTTAAACTTGCAACATGCCGTTCTTGAAGAGCACACAACCTTAGCCAGCTGCGCCAGTGCGTAGTTGTTGAAATGCAATCATTTTTTAAGCTTACATCGAAGCCTGACCAGCTTCGATTTCCTGTCTGAAAATTTCTAGTTTCCTGTTTGTTTGGTAGATACCATAGAATGGAATTGCACACAAGAGTGGCATGTAGCTTCCTTGTCTAAATCTCTGATAAATTGTAGTTCCTCGTTTAATTAAAAATAAATAAAGGAATTATTTATTTGGTAGAAATAAATAAATGATTTAAATAAATGCATAGAGGAATAAATACATTTAGAAATAAATATGTTTAAATAAATAAATGTAGAAATGAATACATGTTTATATTATAAATGTATAAATAAATTAATAAATAGCAAGCTTGAAAACTACATGTCATATTAATTGATTTGGCTGATGCGTTTATCCACAGCAATTGACATTTATATACCTATATAAAAAATACAAGTTTCATGTAAAAAAAAAAAAAAAAAAAAAAAAAATGCAAGTTGCCTAAAATTAATAGCGCATCAAAGAAAGTCACCAAGGTTGAAACATTTAATGGTAGCTACTGAGTCAACATTTATATTGTAACGTTTAAAACAATCTTTTAAAATGTAACAAACAAGGGTCATTTAAATGTGTTGGCCGAAAAAAAGTAACAAGCAGACAAAACTGATTAGAACTAAACAAGACTGAATGACAAATTCGGCAACACTGTCGAGTTTTGTAAACATTTAAAACTTGTATACAGTAGTTAAACGGACTGTGTTGTATAGCGTTATGCTGACTTTGAAAAACAAAATATTAAGAACCGGGTTTAATGCAAGTGACAAAACCGTTTTTCTTTACACACACTAAATTATATATGACACACACACAAGCATGCTCACGCACACACACGCGCACACACACCCTCAGTGCTGTCAGCTCTATCGTAGGGAGCAGTCTCTCCTCCTGGATGTGTTGCCTCAGTCTCTCTCTCTCTCTCTCTCTCTCTCTCTCTCTCTCTCTCTCTCTCTCTCTCTCTCTCTCTCTCTCTCTCTCTCTCTCTCTCTCTCTCTCTCTCTCTCTCTCTCTCACACACACACACCCTCAGTGCTGTCAGCTCTATTGTAGGGTGCAGTCTCTCCTCCTGGATGTGTTGCCTCAGTCTCTCTCTCTCTCTCTCTCTCTCTCTCTCTCTCTCTCTCACACACACACCCTCAGTGCTGTCAGCTCTATTGTAGGGTGCAGTCTCTCCTCCTGGATGTGTTGCCTCAGTCTCTCTCTCTCTCTCTCTCTCTCTCTCTCTCTCTCTCTCTCTCTCTCTCTCTCTCTCTCTCTCTCTCTCACACACACACACCCTCAGTGCTGTCAGCTCTATTGTAGGGTGCAGTCTCTCCTCCTGGATGTGTTGCCTCAGTCTCGGGACGCTCTCTCTCTCTCTCTCTCTCTCTCACACACACACACACACACACCCTCAGCGTTGTCAGTTCTATCATAGGGTGCAGTCTCTCCTTCTTGGATGTGTTGACTCAGTCTCAGGACGCTCTCTACACACAATCTAAAATTTTTAAAAAATAAGACACTACAGATTGGGTTCAGTGCAGGATTAAATACAGTAAAATAGGGAGCAGATAAGTGCAAGCTAAAGTGCATTAAAGGCAGAGTGCTATATTGTCCAGAAGGGGAGAGTTGAGTTTTACAGGTCCTGTCTGAAGAGGTGTGTCTTGAGGAGGCGCCGGAAGGTGGTCAGAGACTGGGCAGTCCTGACATCCGTAGGAAGGTCGCTCCTCCACTGCGGGGTGAGGGTGGAATCTGCAGTATCAGTAGTGTATATACTAATATTAGTTACTATGAAAGACATTAAACCAGAGTTTAAAACATTAGTTATTTAAACCAAAGTATAAAGTGTTTTTGTGAGACAAATATAACACGAATGCACCGAGATTTGAACTCAGCTCACTAGATTCAGAGTGCTAGCCATTATACCATGGAACCACCCATACAGGACCCCCATTGCAGGGACTCTCGTCAATGTTTTGTCAAAACAGCAAACAACACAAACTGCACTACACTCTGTAACCACAAGAGGGAGCGAGAGAGAGAGAGTAATAAAATAATGCTCTTTAATCCAGATCAGCGGTTCTTAACCTGGGGTCCTCAGAGACAGTCCAGGGGGTCCACAGGAAAAAACTGGAAACTTTTCACTCAACATTAGCAATGTGCAAAATCAAAATGTTTGCTTCTTGAATGGATTTGATTTCACGAAGTTTATGAAGGATCTGTTAACCTGCAGGTCTGATTTTAATATTTTACAATTAATAATAATTTATACTGTGTAACAAAGCTACTTAATCACAGCCGTGGCTAAGATGAATTGTTTGAGAGAAGGGAGAAGAGAGAGAAATAGCTGTGTTTGTACAAACTCAACACAAAGAAAACTATCAGCTATTTTTTTTGTTTTGTTTGCAAGATAAACTTTTTTTTTCAGTTTTTCTTCCGAATGGCAAAGAAACTGCATCAGCTGAAAATGAGTTTAATCTTAAGAGCACTGCTTGGCTAGAAGTGGCTGCTGTGCCAAGGAAGACAATTTGCATAGAAAAGACACTAATAATATAACTGTATTGTGAGTCACCCAACCCGATCAAGTCCCACCTGTGTTCACAGCTCAGATCTCATAGAACTGTCTGTGACACTTATTGAAACAGAAGTGCAGTGCTTAGAACACATATACAAATAGAACTAATCCACTCTTCTATTAAACTGTGAACTTAGTGTTTGATTGAATCCCTCTCTGTGTTTGTATAGCCTGGAAACAGGCATCAGTACCCTGCCAATCTGCACACACTGCCATCATTCACACTGACCACAAGAGGGAGCCAGAGCACCACTGCTGTCCATAATGTAATAACACAGTAATAAGAGCAGTTACCTCCCCAGTCAGCCCAGTTCTCCCATTGTTAACACAAGGCTCCTCACACCCAGTCATCTAAACACTACAGTGTGGTCTGTGTCTGGAGGAAGGAGCTGCTCACAGTGATGCATGCTGGGAAACACTGACTCTAATATCTCAACCCCTGCCAGTGAATATTAAAGAATGTTAAAATGTCCCTTTAGCAGGCCAGCATTTTAAACACAATGATTGTCCCCTTGCTCTCCTCTCTGAGATTTGCTGTAAGCTGTCTGTCCCACACCCCAGTTATTCCTGCAGACTCACCTCTCAAACACAAGAAATACAAAAGTCAACGAACCAGCAGTTACTGTTATTATTATTTATTTCTTAGCAGACACCCTTATCCAGGGCAACTTACAATTGTTATAAGATATCACATTATTTTTACATTCAATTACCCATTTATACAATTGGGCTTTTTCTGGAGCAATCTAGGTAAAGTACCATGCTCAAGGGTACAGCAACAGTGTCCCCCACCTGGGATTGAACCCACAACCCTCCGGTCAAGAGTCCAGACCCCTAACCCCTACTCCACACTGCTGCCCTCACATCAGTGTGTGTCAGCATAGAGGTTACAGCATGTCATTCCACCAGCATGGGAAGGGATTTCTGTTGCAATTCCACAGCCCAGCAGCACAGACTGCACTACACTCTGTGACCACAAGAGGGAGAGAGTAATTCCACAGCCCAGCAGCACAGACTGCACTACGGAGTGACAACAAACTGCAGGAATTGATAGAAAGTTTGGAGTGTGAGAGATTTGCAGCGATAGCAAATCAGCTTAAATTATCTAGAGCTTGTGGTGTTATGCTGCCATCTAGAGGTTGTGATTGGAATTGAAACTACTGGCTTCAGTGAAGCTGGGTAGCATATATTTGGTTAATGCGATTAAAATCCTCGTCTATGTATAAAACATTTGCTTTAGAACAGTTAGTGATGATATAAGTAAGTTAACATAGGTCTAGAAGAGGAGCCTGCAGTATTTAGATGTCACAATTCGGCGAGTTGAAGCTCTCATGTTGCAGAAGCGCAGCAGTAAGAGCCAGAAGATTGCAGTAGTGAGGCACAGGCTCGCATTGCCTGTTAAAGCTGCCTGGTCGCCATGGCAACTTACCACTCCCAGTAGTCACTCGATGAGGCGTTGCCGTGGTAACCATGGTCTGCGAGGCGACGGTGTTAAAGAGTTGCAGTGCAGCGGTGACGTCGGAACAGTCTTTCTGATGAAAACGCAGAGCAAGCTGAGAATGACGCTGCGCTTTGAACGGCGCAGACTGAGCAGGTAGGAAAATAGCAGATACTATCTTGCGAGCGCTGAGCAGAGAAATGGCCTGCAGTGAAAGGAGCGAACAACAAAAAACAAACACAGACAAGGAAGCGGAAATAGTGCTGGGTTAAAGTAGAAAAAGAGAGAGAGAGATAGACAGGAGGGGCAGCCAATAACATACGTGGAGCAGCGCTGGCCCTGCCTTAATAATTGACGAGACGAGCGCTGCATTGTGTGATTGGCTGGAAATACTAAATGAGGCTGAACTGGGATCAGCTTCCACCCGGAAGAGATCGCGGACATTACCGGGCAGGACGCCACGGAGGGAAGGAAAGACAGGCTAAAGAAAGGGATTTAGGATAAGAAAAAAGCAGCACAAAGCGGGAGTGAGCCCTCTACGTCATCCCCGAATTACACCTAAACGCTAACATTTAAACAAAGCCAAGAGTCACTTTATTGATCACCCTGTGGATTAATCGCTATTGGAATACAGATGATTGTGTTAAAGATGTTAATAGACTTTCAATGTACACGTTTTAGAGCTAAGCGTTTGTTGAGGCAGTTCAATCGCTGCACTTTCAGGCAGACAGTTCCAGTGTTTGCCTTTTGGACTTACTCTGGAAGGAATACAAGAAAATAAACATTTGATGAGAACCGCATTTGGGAGAAAACTTAACAGTTTCGAAACGCATTTGTAAGGCATCGGATTCTATTATGGTGTTGCCGAGCTGTTGAACGTTTCTCATAATAGTTTACTGGACTGACAAAAAGGCGATTGACAAAAAGAATGCTATCTCGAAACATTAGTCTTGTCAAGCCGAAATAGCTCAGTTGGGAGAGCGTTAGACTGAAGATCTAAAGGTCCCTGGTTCGATCCCGGGTTTTGGCAAATAAGAAGTTGATATTTGTTTTGTATTATTTTGAACTGAAAAACAGAGCACATTTTTTTCCCTCAGTGTAATTGGAGGAAATAATAACGTATCAGAGTGCCATTTTCTAATGTGATTAAGAAATGCAAAAAGCATCGTCCCTGGGTGGGCTTGAACCACCAACCTTTTGATTAACAGCCGAACGTGCTAACCGATTGCGCCACAGAGCCCAACGTGTTAATCCACCAAAGCATACGAGAGTGAAAGGAGATACTCCAGAACGTGATCGAGGGAGCAGAACTCAGCCGAACCTGAGACCACATCTAAGAAGAAAGCAACACGGGGCAGGAAAGTCTATGTAATCCATTCTGGTAGCACATTCAGAATTCAAACTACACAGATAGACACGGAGCATTTAACTTACTTGTTTTTAAACTATTGACTGTCTCCGTTGAACCGAATACTGTTTTGTTTTTAGCCATATTTTTATTTTCATCTGCAGACGCGCTCTGGATGCAAGCACAGTGCTGACAAGTCACTCTAAAACGTTTGCTTTGCAAGTTAATTAACAAATGTAACAGTTAATAGCGGTTAATCCATGTGTTAATTAAATTCAGTGATTGATTTGTTCACATATTACAATACTGTTTTCTGGATTCCCGCATACTCTGAACATGCACAATGTAATATGGCAATGGAATGACAGGGAAACCACTGCTTTCTTCCCTCTGGTCGTGTATTGTCACGCTGAGTACTATCCATATGAAAGTGCCGCAGTCACCTAAAGGATAAGGCACTGGCCTCCTAAACCAGGGATTGTGGTTTCGTCAATGTTTTATTAAAAACGAACTGTGTGTCTATGCAACCGCAGTCTCTCGAGAGTAGCGTTAACAGATTAACGTTTCTGCAATTCTGCTTTCTAGTGGAAAAAACGTTAGGCGGTTATGTTTTCACTTTCAACCACAGTGCTTAGCGGCAGCTTTTGTCAATATTCTCTTTTTATGTTCATTTTCTGTGAACATTAGTTTATGGATAATCTTGTTTGCTTTAATCCAATTAAACTGTTAGAAAACAATTACCATTCTTTAGTCCATTCGTTTTAATTCCGTACATGGTCTTTTGTAGTGCTAAAATATACACTGCCTTCTTAAATTTTGTAGCATACAAAAAAATATTTCAAGATCACAATGGTGGTAATCTCGAACAAAAACTATTGCAATGTGAATCAAAATGGATCTTTATCTCCATACGGTACAACCTGAGGGATTAAATGAAGAGCTAGGATTATCATGTTTTCTGTGATATAATGCGCAAGGATACTTGTCTTTCATAAGAGCTGAAATAAATTATAGCGCTTTGAGATTATATCTGTTACTAGCGGATTGTATAGAAATGTACTTAATTATATTATAAATGTTCTAAAAAAGAATGTTATCTCAAAAAAGAAGCTTGTCAAGCCGAAATAGCTCAGTTGGGAGAGCGTTAGACTGAAGATCTAAAGGTCCCTGGTTTAATCATTGTGTGACCCTGCGCAAGTAATGCAAGAATATTTTTGTTTTGTATTATTTTGAACTAAAAAACAGAACTTTTTTTTTTCTTCACTGTAATTGGAGGAAATAATAACATATTACAGTGCCATTTTCTAATGTGATTAAGAAATACAGAAAGCACCGTCCCTGGGTGGGCTTGAACCACCAACCTTTCGGTTAACAGCTGGAATTGGCTGCTTGAAAGTGCAGTGCTTGAACTGCCTCAACAAACGCTTAGCTCTAAAACATGTACATTGAAAGTCTATTAACATCTTTAACACAGTCATCTGTAGTCCAATAGCGGTTAATCCACAAGGTGATCAATAAAGTGACTGTTGGCTTTGTTTAAATATTAACAAGATGTTTTCAGGATTCACGCGTATTCTGAACAAGCACAATAGAATATGGTAGTGAAAGGACAAGCAAATAACAGGTTTATTGGCTCTGGTCTTGTATCATCACCCTGACTACTGTCCGTAAGAAAGTGGCATTAATAAAAACGTCATTATGCACCCGATACGCATGCCAGCGTCAGTGACACACTGTCGCTGGAGGTGAAAAGCGCTCAGTGCCTACTGGCGCTGGTGTATAACACCTGTAACATGTTAAACCAGCGCTCAATGCCGCACCGCCGCGGACTAGCAGCCAATTGCGAGCTAGCAAGCCAATATAGAAAGTGTCACATGACAAGTGTTCGTGTGGTGTTTTAGCTTGCTGAAATCATCTTCTTTAGAAACTTTATTTTTATTTTTGATGGTGCACATTGTAAGTGATATTCTGGAAGACGAGACTCCCTTTTCATAGCATGTAGAAACAAGCAATCAGCAGCGACAGTGCTTCTGGGCAGCTTTTGTCGAAATTCTCTTTTTATATTTATTTTCTGTTAACATTAGTTTATGGATAATCTTGTTTGCTTTTAAACCATTTAAATTGTTCCAAAAAAACAAAAAAGACTATTCTATAGTCCATTCATTTTAATTCCGTACATGGTCTTGTTGTACTAGTGCTAAAATATACACTCCCTTTTTTCTTTATATATTTACCCGAAACCTTACTTAATATAATTTTAGGAAATGACATGTCAGCACTGTGCTTGCATCCAGAGCGCATCTGCCGATGAAAATAAAAATACTGCTAAAAACAAAACAGTATTCGGTTCAACAGAGACAGTCAGTAGCGTAAAAACAAACAAGCTAAATGCTCCGTGTCTGACTGTACAGTTTGACATTTGAATGTGCTGCCCCTGCTAGCTCTGTGACGCTCAGCCAATAGGCAGGGACAGGACGTTGAAAAGAATTGTGGGAAATGTCGTTTGAAGACCTTGAAATATACCTTTGCTTCTATGCCTGAGCCCACATTTCCCAGAATTCTTTTCAACGTCCCGGGTAGATGTTTTTTCGAGGCAACAGAGCAATGTCTGATTCTGTTCACATTGTATACAGTATTGCAACAAAATTACTTATTGGTCATTGTCATATAGCAATTACTATTGTAAATGCGTGCATCGTTTATAGCTACAACGATATTGAAATACATAATCTTACTTTTTTGTGTTGGCTTCAATCCGTTTCTTTTTTTACACTTGTCATTACATCATTCATGGAGCAACAGTTGATATGTACAGTTAGGAGGCTGTGTGGTCCGGTGGTTAAAGAAAAAGTCTTGTAACCAGGAGGTCCCCGGTTTAAATCCCACCTCAACCACTGACACATTGTGTGACCCTGAGCAAGTCACTTAACCTCCTTGTGCTCCGTCTTTCGGGTGAGACATAGTTTTAAGTGACTCTGCAGCTGATGCATAGTCACACACCCTAGTATCTGTAAGTCGCCTTGGATAAAGGCGTCTGCTAAATAAACAAATAGTATGTGCATAATAAACTGAATCGGGCCTTGATATGACAACCCTAGGCTGTGCTGAAATAAATAATGAGGTTTTCTGCTGTAGTATGTGCAGCTTGTCAGGATGGCCGAGTCGTCTAAGGCTCCAGACTCAAGGACTCTGTCTTTCCAAAAAATTGTGTGTTGTGGAGGCATGGGTTCAAATCCCACTTCTGACAGTTCAATTTTATTTTAAAGCATACCTTAAGTTTGTCGTGTGATACAAAAGCAAGTTTTGGCATTTTTGCATTGTCTGCCTCGTCAAACAAGCTCGAGCCACAGCACACAGCGCTGCTGCATCGGGATAGAGGTGGATTTTAAAGGGACTGAATCAACGAGCTGTGACTACTTTTTGAAGAAATTGATAACATACCTCTCATAGAAATATTTGCTATTTAGTTAATTAATTTATTTTTTGAATTTGCAATTGGCAGACATTGCCAGACAATCTGAATTACTCATATCAAGCTGCGATGTAGCCTATGAGAATAGCTTGCACAATTCAAGGGGAATTAGCTCAAATGGTAGAGCGCTCGCTTAGCATGCGAGAAGTAGCGGGATCGATGCCCGCATTCTCCAAATAGTTTTAACGTATCTGCGTATTTAGTCCCAACGCATTATGGAGATAAATACAAAGTGTGACAATTCTTTGTAACAGAGACGCCCGCCCTACATGTGTATTTTAAAGCACAGTCTCCTAATTTGTAAAATTCCCCAGGCTGAAAAACTGCAGTGCGCCCTCCATCGTATGCCTTCCGAGAAGCACAAACTGAGATTTTTTTATATTTTTTTTAGCAATGGAAGAGTTTGTGTTATTTGGGAATACATATAAATTGCTTGAAGTTTGCTTGCATTGGTTTGAATACATGGAACTGTGATTACTTTCCTGCCCAGTGTTGCTTTCTTTAGATGTGGTCTCAGTTTCAACTGCACAGGTTGGTCTCTGTGGCGCAATCGGTTACCGCGTTCTGCTGTTAACCGAAAGATTGGTGGTTCAAGCCCACCCCGGGACAGTGCGTTATGCATTTCTTAATCACATTAGAAAACATCTCTCTTAGAAAGAATTGTCACACCGTATTTATCTCCATAATACGCTGGGACTAAATACGCAGATACATTAAAACAATTTGGAGAATGCGGGCATCGATTTCATCCTTGATTGCAAAATGTAATAGTAATTAATTGCCTTCAGTTAATATTTTAAAAAATCTACTTTGCTAACAGAAGAAAAACAAGCTAGCAGAGGATGGTTTCGATCCATCGACCTCTGGGTTAAGGGCCCAGCACGCTCCCGCTGCGCCACTCTGCTACAGCTGCCGCCTGACTGAATTACCAAGCAGCAAAAAAAAAAAAAACTGAACTCATCGTTTTAACCAGTCACACGGCAGTGGCCGGGCCGAACCATGGAAACGTTTTCTTTTCTCCTAAATACATTATGCAAAGTATGCAACAATTCCAATATTCTGTCTCTCTAAAGCATCTTAAATCGTGGAAAGCGCTCTTTGTTTAAAATTACACTGAAGACTTCTTTTGTTCTACCAGTCTTACAATTAAATATTTTCTTGTTTTTAAGTAGATTTTGTGAAGCGCATATGGGCCGCTATATAAAATATATATGATTAATTGATTGATTGATTGAATGTTAGCCTGCGTTTGGTCTGGCAGGTTTAATTCTTAAAAAGACAACGCCGAAGGGTCTGATAAATGACATTGTAGTTTCTATTCCACTCTGTTTCATTTTTTAACGTGTTTGGATTTGAATGTTTACGGACATTTATTTATTGAGAGGAACGGTAGTTCCTCGTACAAGTTAGAGAAACTTGTTTGAAACTAACGAGAGTCTCTATACAGCTCAAAGAGTTTAGCTGTTTTTACCATGTTGCAACGGCAACACTAAATCACTTAAAATTACCATGTGAAACAGTATCAAAAGTCTGAAACTTCCTTACCTCAAATGTGAAAAAAACGTACATACCTCTTATACACAATGAGATATAAGTCGTCAAACTAAGGTGAAATTCTTATTTTTCTTCTTCTTCTTCTTCTTCCGTCTACTTTTTAAGGGTGTGTAGCGACTATTCAAACAGAAAAGCTAAATAACTGGACATCTACCAATCATGTGATTCCACATGTTGGTCAACATGTATAAATATAAATGGCTTGAAGTTTGCTTTCATTTGTAACATGTTTTTAATGAAATCTGTTTTTGTGGTTGCCAATCGTTGTGCTGTATACTGGCTACTGTTGCATGACCATGAGTTTGCTAATCAGCTTCCCATATGGTCTAGCGGTTAGGATTCCTGGTTTTTCACCCAGGCGGCCCAGGTTTGACTCCCGGCATGGGAACAGCTTTGTTATTGTCATTTTGTTACAGAACTGTGGTCATGTGTAATGTGTTTTCATTATGATAATAAAGCTACAGTTAATTGATTATATATATATATATATATATATATATATATATATATATATATATATATATATATATATATAGAATGAATCAAATATATATTTACAGAATGATGCAAATGACTATTTTCACATTCCCATTGCGTGGAACCATCGCAGTTTGTTTTTAAATTATATTAATCCCTGGTCAAGACAAAGTCTCTCTGGGGTTGACCTATCATTAAGATCCCTGGTCCCATCGTATAAGCAAGATTTATTCACAAATAAATACCTACACATTTATTTATGTTTCTTTTGTTGGTAAATTAACACATTATTGCATTCTGTCATGTCACGCTGTGCACTCTAGCATTGCATAACAAGCATACAGTACGCCAGCACTTCGTGGCGCAATGGTAGCGCGTCTGACTCCAGATCAGAAGGTTGCGTGTTCAAATCACGTCGACGTCCAAGCCTTCTTTATTTCTATTCCACTCTGTATCATTTTTTAACGTGCTTGGATTTGAATGTTTCCGTACATTTATTTATACAATTTAGCCCACACAACATATTCATTATATAGCGGTAAACAAATTACTTCCTGGGGGGGCAGTTCAGTTTCAATCAAGTTCCAGTCTCTCTGCCATTAGCTTGCGCTGCTCTGTTTGGTCAGGTAAAAAGGGCGTGACCAGAGCGGTATGGGCAATCCCATTAGGTAGCTTGCATGTCAATCTCTCCTTCTTTTCTATTTATACACACAGTACTGCTTCCGTCCTTCGTCTGTGTTTTTTGTTGTTCGCTCCTTTCACTGCAGGTCATTTCTCTGCTCAGCGCTGGTAGACAGTATCAGATATTTTCCTACCTGCTCAGGTGATTCTTTTCATCATTCAGCTTTTGTATTTTTCTGCAGGAGCTCCATCGTTAGTCTTTTCTGCTCCATCCAGTCTCCAGCCCAGCTACAGCGCCGTTCAAAGCGCAGCGTCATTCTCAGCTTGCTCTGCGTTTTCATCAGAAAGACTGTTCCGACGCCACCGCTGCACTGCAACTCTTTCCCACTGGCGCCTCACAGACCATGGTTACCACGGCAACGCCTCATCGAGTGACTACTGGGAGTGGTTAGGGGCGCCACTAATTTTTTGGGGAATTTAGCAGGTCAAAATTGGAATTCAGCAGGTTTGTTCCGTTCTTTGATTTCCACAAAAAAACTTTTTTTTTGGAAATCAGCAGGGTGTTACCTGCTATATTCCAAAGTAATTTCTGGGTACTAAAAAAAATTCCTTTTACTTAATATTTTTTTTATTTTTTCGCCAATCTTAATATTTTTTTTTATGCTTATTAAGAATTTTTTTTTTCAATTTTTTTTTGCTTTCTCCACCCTGCTCCGAGTTAAAGGCTATTATTTTAATTCTATACCCGTTTAAATTGCGTTTTTATATGCTATGGTTGCAGAGAAATCAATCTTTTTGTGTTTTAAACTATGGAATATAGCAGGTCAAAGCTATTCCTATTTAAAGGCCTACATACTAAATGAACAATCAGACCAAATAACAACTCGGAATTGGTGTTTTGTAGGTTGCAGTAATACCTTTCCAGGCATTGCTTGATTAAATTGATAGCACCTGTGGTTCTTGAAATATTCATTTTTTAAAAAACTCCCATTGAAACGAATGGGACATCTTTTACCAAGTGTAAACAAAACACATTTATGGTCGCTATTTACTGTAGCAGTCAAACCCAAACTCGGGAACGATGTTGTTTTGTAGCTTGCAATCATACCTATCCAACGATACCTTGGATAAGGTGGTAGCACCAGGGGTTATTGAAATATTAATTTTAATACGATTCCCATTGAAAAGTATAGGCGTTTTCACCAAAAACGTAAAACACACACACAATAACACTTGCTATTTAGTGCAGGTGTGGAATTACAACCCATGAACGGTCTTGTTGTGTAGATTAAACTATTACCTATGTAACGATAGCACAAGGCATTTCGAATTTAAAGGGAAAATAAAAATTTTACACCAAACCGCAACTTTACAAATTCCCATAGGATAACATGTAAATCCGCAAAAAAACAATTGCTTTTTTTGATTCAGGAACTTTTTGAATGGTGTCTCTATCACTTACTGTTCCAGAGATATTAAAAAAAGGCATTTTGCATTTCCTGGCAATCTTTTTTTTTTTCTTATAAATCAGTTTTTGCAGAATTCATCACAGGGACACTGAATACTGTTAGACACTAATTCTCTGATACTACAGCCTTACCAGGGAACTGCACGAAAATAAAGGTTTACAAATTGAGTACATTTGTAAACAATTTGTAAACCTGAAGTTTGCAGGGGTTTACAACGTCATAGTAAACCATTTTGTAAACTGTATGTTTACATTAAGTTTACACACACCTATGTGAGTAAACATTATGTTTACAATGTTTGCACAATGCTTGTAAACTACACACCAAAAAACCTTAGGTTTACAAAAGGTTTGCAGGTGTATAGGAAACCACTTGTAAAATTTAAGTTTGCATAATGTTTACAAGAAACATATATTGAGTAAAACTGATTTGTACCTAGTATACACTACAATTGTAAACCATTTTAAACCTTAGGTTAAAAAAGGTATATTTACATGGTTTACTCACAATCTTTCTGGTATAAAATAGTATTGAAGGGATAATGCAGGGGCCATATAGTTTACATTGTTAGCCGATTCCCCCAGTCTTTTTAATTGTGTTTTGTAACTTTAGGAGAAAGCTTAAGTGTAATTTTTTTTTTTTTAATTGTCAGAGCTTTCCTAGGTTTTCAGTGCCTCACATTCTCTGAAAACAAATATATAAAACTGATGACATAGTGAAATCCTACTATCAATACCATTTTTGTGGGTTGGCAGTTTGCAGTATTTCATTGTGATTTTTTTTTTTTTTTATCACTATACCATAAAAAAGTGTTAAGCAACATTACATGTGTTTGCCCACGGTATGCTCAGCAAAATCAACTGCTCATGGAAGGCATGACCAGTCCATCATGCTGAATGCTCTGGGCAAACACATGCAATGTTCTATATCCCGGGCTCACTCCTTCTCATCTCTTGTCCCTCATTGATGGTATCAGCTGTCCATAAGCATCAGGACAATGCCGTGTTTCACCACCTTCTGGTGTCTCCTCATCACCTACCTTCGACTACTTAACTTATCTTTCATTACCCTAACTAAATTGTACTTGGCTGTTGTTTCCTAAAGTGATTCAATTTGAGTTAAGTTTTCACCTTCCAAGCTGAGGGCAGACAGCCCCTAAGAAGAACATAAAGTTTACAAATGAGGAGGCCATTCGGCCCATCTTCCTCCTTGTTTTATCCCCTGCTGTGTTGGCACTGAACTCTGCCGGGAAAAAAAAAAAAAAAACATAAAGGTCTGCTGTGCTGTAAGTAGTTCATCTTGGGTTGTCTGTCAGGACTGTACCATAAATTAACATTTGCTTACTAAGGTGTGTGTACATTAGTTTGTGTTACATGGTGGATTGAGGCTGTAGTCTCTTCGGGAGCATCACATGTACATAGCCAGAGTTGCGAGTTTCTTAATTTAGTTTTTGAGCAGGGGTAGAAAAAAGCTGACATCTGAGTGAGGGTTTAATTCAAGAGCAGCATTAATTATCTATCTATATATATGCGCCTAGGGTATAGAGAGGTTAGAATAATATTTGCTTTAAGTCTGCAAAAAGAACAATACTATTTATATGTTAAAGTAATGTTTATGTAGAATATAAACATCAAATCAGGGTAAGAAACAACATCAACTTAATTCTGATAAGCTCTTTAACTCAAGGTACAGATAATAAAAAAAAATGTATTTTATTATGATTAATGATTTGAAAAATTAACTTTTACTTAAATCAGGAAGTCACTTGAGAGAAAAATATATATTTCAAGAACCTTGGCCAAGATGGCAGCAATACAAAATTACAATCACAGTGTTAAATAATAAATCGTACCAACAGTAATAATACATGGACCTTTGAATATTTAAAAGAGCATGTCGGAAATAAAAATCAATAATATGTTTAAATTAGAATCAAGTGTAACTTCCATGATTTACAATAAATATACAAACTATTACAGAAAACCACACCTCTTAGGCGTACAGTGGTTGTAATAAACTATAGAAGTAAATGAAAAAAATGAAAGAATGACCTTTACTGGTATGACCAAAAGCATAATTTTCAGTGTTGCCCTACAATACTATGAAATAAGTATTTGAAAAAATGAGTATTACCAAATAAGATCACCATTTTACGACAGTTGATTAAAATGTAGAAACATGTTGACAGTAAAAATAACTTACCGAATACTGAGGTACTAATGTACTTTTTCATGAATGTCCACAAAAAAGTACAATGTAAGAAATATCAAGATTATTTCTCATATTAATAAAAATAATAAACATAACCGCAGAGACAGGAGATGGCAGGTGCAAGCACCAGTGTGTGTATTTATTAATAAGCCAAATAAACAAACAATTTCAACAAAACAACTCAAACACTCACAAAAAAAAAAACATAACTCACCACACACAAACTGGAGACCCGCACTCGCCAGGACTACTGTCCTAAATGGAGCCTCCAGACTCCTATCTCAATTAGAGATAGAGACAAACATTATTTTTTCTTAGAACAACAATTACATGTAACACATTTTTAGCATTTTGAGAAGACAGCAGAATGAACAAACCAGTGCAACAGACACTTTGATTGTCATTAAAGAGAAAATGAATGAACCAGGGGCATAGTGCGACAGACCGGTCAGAGACGTGTGTCAACACTTGCCTATGATTCAGAGAATAAGAGGAAATGAACGAACCACGGACATAGCGCGACAGACCGCTCAGAGACGTGCGTCAACACTTGCCTATGATTCAGAGAATAAGAGGAAATGAACGAACCACGGACATAGCGCGACAGACCGCTCAGAGACGTGCGTCAACACTTGCCTATGATTCAGAGAATAAGAGGAAATGAACGAACCACGGACATAGCGCGACAGACCACTCAGAGACGTGCGTCAACACTTGCCTATGATTCAGAGAATAAGAGGAAATGAAAGGTAAGACAGTAAGTGTCAATCCAAGGACACCTCCTGGTTCAGCAAACACAGTCAGCAAATCTTTAAAAAATTGTAACCAAGTGTCGATTGCCACATCATAAATAAAAAAAAATGTGTCTGCAACACCATCAAAAAAAGACATAACCATCTAAAAGACCTCAGCACTTTGTCATGAACTTTTGCTGGGCTTGTGTATAGTTGTTCTGCTACATAATCTAAATCCTGAGAAATTCCTGCTTCAATATTTACAGCCATCTCTTTTTCCGCAGTTGCTTCCCACTGTTCTTCATTTTCACTGTCAGAGTGGTTCTCAATATTAAATTCAGATACAGGAAAGAATTACAAAACATTTTCATCAGATACATTTTTGGGCACATCTTTGTTACCGTCCACTTTCCAGGTTTCTTTCATTTGGCTCTATATTCTTCTCCAGTTGATGATCAGTTCCTTTTGTATAACGATGCTCGTGGTATTGCTCATAATGTACAGAATTATAGCTGACTTCACAAATTTCACATATCACTCTCTTCTCATCTGGCTCGCTTTTCTTCAGGAAATCTATAAAATAAAAAAAGAGCGAAACTTTGATGAATCACTTCCCATTTAAGAAAAAATCTTAACAAGAAATGTTCTGAAAATATTTCATAAAAACTTCTGGTCAAGTTTCTGAGTACCTGCTTTAAGACCGTTACCATTATTTTAAAATGTGCACCGATTAATCTACAGATTAATTAGCTGATGCCCATAAATTAACCGATCAAATATTTTAATCGAGTGACAGCCCTAATTTAAAACTCTTATGGCCCTAATTATTCCATTTACTATAGTAGATCGAGGTTCACTGTATTGCAGCACTGTGCCTTTAAGAAATTAATAATCTGAACGGAAGCAGGTGACATCACAAATAAGATGAAGTAGAACAAAGCAGCGAAAAGTATGTACATGCAGCAGCCTACAAAAATAAGAAAGAAAGAGGTCCAGTGGTTAAAGAAAAGGGCTTGTAACCAGGAGGTCCCCGGTTCAAATCCCACCTCCGTCACTGACTCATTGTGTGACCCTGAGCAAGTCACTTAACCTCCTTGTGCTCCATCTTTCGGGTGAGATGTATTTGTAAGTGACTCTGCAGCTGATGCATAGTTCACACACCCTAGTCTCTGTAAGTCGCCTTGGATAAAGGTGTCTGCTAAATAAAAAATACATCTAAAAATGCAACAGCTTTATCATCACTGACAGAGACACTCCTCCACAGGAGTAGGAAAGAGTATGTTTGGATGTAAAGAAATAATACGCATTACTTTATTAAAAAACTTAACTCGAACTGTGGCAAAAACACATTTGCAAAGAAAAGTGTGCAACAGAAACCACATATAATAGTAATAATTCATATAGTAATATTTTTCTACTGTAAATTAATGTTTTGTGTGCGCTTGTTTGATATATGGGGTCAGTGGAGTGTTTTGAGGCATTGACCGGCTTTTTTTGTTGTTGCAAATATCAGAATGGTGTTTTTTGTTTTTGTTTTTTTTTTACTTAGCTTAAAAAGCGATAGCTTTAAAACAACTTACAAGCTGTCTATAACATTGGATCACGTGAAAGGCTTGCGATGCTAGTTATCGCTGGAAAGCTATTTGGTTGGGTGATATCAAACCACTTTTTTCTAGTGACCAAGCGATAGTTGCTCTTTGTTTTGTTTCTGGTGTAGGACGCTCAGAGCACTCCACCGTATAAACACACAAACAAATAAATAAATCATACAGGTCAAATAGCTAATTTCAACATGAAGTTAATTTTGAATTTCAAAACAGGGCAGAACTTATGACACTGCACTTAGCAAGAATAAAGCAGTATCATAAACATTTCTAATTGTGAAACTATTTCATCATGTGCAATATGATCAACTACAAACTCAGTCATAAGTAATACAAGGCATTCCCACTATAGGACAATAGGATGCAGTAATTAATTGCCAACAGTCCTCATATATTTTAAGAATAATAGGGGCTGTAAAATGAGTCATTATGCCAAAATATGATTTTTTTGTAAATATTTAATTTAAATGAATGATTTTCAAATATCGATGTAAGCACAGTGATCAAAAAACGTTTTTGTTTTTTTTACATTAATTTATGTGTCTGTACCACATAGGCCTATAGTATGCCTGCTTGTGTTGATCCTTGTGTCATGAACGTATTGTTTTTTTGGCCAAAAGCATATACTCACGCCGAACTGAATAATAACACAGACTTCTAAGTCAACCGGATTTATAGAAATTCAAAATAAACTTTAAAAATACTCACGCTTTCCTAATTCACAGTATAACACAGCATCTAACGCAAGAGGTACTGTGTTGTACATTACCATGCACCTCTTAAATAAAATAAATAAGTAGCTACGTCCCCTCTAGGGATTTTATTTAGTTAGCCACTGTGGCTAAAGCAACTCGTCATTTTTTAGCCACACTGAAAAAACTTAAACCACGCCAAAGAAGGTTAAAAATAACTGTACACCTATTTTATTGTAGGCCTACACAATACAAAAAGTATAACCATTTCAAATGTTAAAAACCTACTAATACAACTAAACAACCGCGCTTTCCATTGCTTTCCTTCCCTTTGCAGTTTCCAATGCAACCCTAATGACACACACAACAAAACACTGTCCCTGGAAGAATAGGTACCTGTCTGCCCTTTACACGTTCACTGGGCTAAAAACACAACTGTACTACAGGAATTGTAAAGACATTTGTTTCTACAGTATAAAATGTTCATACTTAAATATGAATAGGTTTTAATATGTTTCAGCATGACAAAATGTCTTATTTTAAACATGTAGCTGGATATTTTAATGGCAGACCCCACTCTACCAACACATTTGCAGTAGGCTATCTGCATGCTATTATTACTTTGATTTCTTTAATAAATGCTAAATTTACTAACGTCAATTTAGTCAATTTAGATTACATTATTTGTTTATGTATAACTGGCATGCAGCATGTGCTATCAAAACAAAAGTTTTCTTTTTTTTTAATCATTGCGTCATATGAAGAATAAAAACAGGGCTCGTCCTAATATTATTAACACATTTAGCTAATGCCTTTATCCAAAGCGAATTCATCGCTTACTCCAGCAGCTATTCTTTGTTTTGATTGATCTTTCGCTTGAATCGCATATCGCTTGTATCGAGGGTGTTCTGTGCACAGGCAGTTTAACGTTATATAGTTAAATAAAGTCTTCATTGCTTGATCTGGCAGCACGCGTAATTAATAGAAATCATACTGGCTGGTCTGACTTACACCAGGTTTTAATGGTTTTGCCACTGTGGTGAATAGAGTACATAGAGTAGAGATGAAAAGTTTGTTAAAAATGTAGTTAAAAAATAATAATAACACGCAGACAGATAGAATAACCCCCTCGAGCAAATATTTAAAGCTTCGAAAAGCTGAATCAGAATATCCATATCCCAATTAATACACCGACACCACTTAAAATATTAAATTAAAACCCCAGACACTGTGCAACTACAGTCATTGAATTGTGAACGATCTGCTTACCTTAACGCCGGTCCCCAAGATCACTGTTCCGTGTTGCTGAAAACGTTACCACACAGCTTTTTGTCAACTCCAACCTAACACAAATTAAAATATTAATACATTATAGCTCATCTGTAGAATATAATAATACTATATCTGAATAATGGATAATATGAAATCAGTCGATGTTAATTAAAAACGTATTTGTTAAATGAGTATATTATCAAGCTTACCTGAATATGTTGACCGATCTATCCGACTGTCTTAAGGGATTCTACTTCCTGTTGTCTTCTGTCTCTTCCTTTGAGCGCCCGTCTTTCCCTGATATAAGTATGTTCTGCGCGCCAGTATACAGCGTGGGATTTCTATCATTCAGAGAGATCGCATTGAAATGCTGGGTATGAAGAGAATGAAGAAAACGGGTCAAACGCAATGCAGGTAGGTTTATTATATGATTGTTTAGATGGTCATTTTGTTAATAAATACGAAAATATATTGCTTTCTAGGGTGTTCTGCTTTTAGTAGAAAAATCTACCATTGTTGCATTAATATTGGCCAGTATGTTAATCATTTTAGAAACACTTGTTCTTTGTATTATATAAGTTATATTTTTAAGTTTTAGAACCAACGGTACTTGATATAGCCTATACACATGTGTAGTATTGATTATTTATATATATATATATATATATATATATATATATATATATATATATATATATATATTTCAAGAAATTATACACTCAGGGCGGCTTTAGCTGGTAGGTGAAGTAGGCAAATGCCTAGAGCGGCAAAATTCAGAGGGCGGCATAATTTTAAAAATCTATTCTCTCAGCTTGCATTATGTGCATTTAAATATATAACAAATGTGTTACAATGCAGTTAAAACTGTCAATCGATAGCGCCACTATAATAATTCATAACACCATCGGTTGGTATTGTAATGCTTATTTGTTACTGCCTAACTGATACAATAGGCTACACATTTAGATCGGCTACTTTATTTTTTTTTACGCGGTTACAGGATCGTTGGTTAACGTCAGGGGTTCCCAAAGTGCGGCAAACAATGGAACTGTGGCCATTTAAAAATTTTCTAAAAAAATGTCTATTTATTTTCTTGGAAAGAAAACACTTGGATCATGACAAGTAGCCTACATTTTATGCTTAAAGTCGGTACACTCTCAGCTTGGCGCTGCTGTATAAAACTAATCTAAAAACAAAATACTCTTTGTTGTATTTTTTGATGCGCAGCATTATACTTGGTTGTGAGTTTGCTATGAACTATAATATGAACTCGGTTAAAAAAAAAAAAAAAATTAGCTGCTAAATCCCACTCCAGCAGAAACTAGGTAAGTTACTTAAAATATTATAATAACCATACTAATAATACTGTGTGAAGGTGCTGCACAATACAACTATACTAGATACGCAATAGGCTTTCAAAGTGCTTAACGTGGCTTATGTGCTTAAATGGGAGAAACAGCCTACTGTTATTTCAAGCGTATATAAAACAATCTTGTTTATTTGGACTCAAGTTTTATTCATGAACAGATCCTAATGTACAAAATGTGTTTGCAGTGGCATTATATTTATGTGCTGTTTGTTATAGATATACTTTTCAACATCTGTCATTATCTTTTTAGGCAACCTAAGAAGAAGCCATGCTTTTAAGCAGGTCTGGTTTTCAAAATAAACTTGAATATATATATATATAATATATATATATATATATATATATTAAGGGCTTAAATAACAGGAAATTGTGGATGTATGGAACAAACTAGTCATATTGTGGAAGATGATGTACAGTGATCTTTCAGTGAATGGCTTTATGACGTTTTCTCTTGTGTAACGTCTTTTATATGTTAGGCAAAATAATAATAATCTGGAGCCCAGTAAAAGGCAGACATGTACACCTACTGTTCAGGAGTCTGCCCTTGATGTTTCTGCGGATGCAGGAGACTTACTGCATCTTTCAAGGTAACTGAACATTTTATTAGTGTAGTAGTGTATGTAATTTATTTAATTAATGTGCACTTTAATAGTTCTGAGCCATGCTTGGACAACTATTTATCCTATTGGTTATAGTGAAGAAGATGAGTTTGGATTAGGCATATCTGCTGGTCTGTCAGTAATAATATATTAAAAACAGTACTGGAGGGCAAAAGATTGATGATGGCAAAAGTTTTGGACCAAATCAAAACTTTGACCCACCTGCAAATCGCAAATTACAAACCCAGTATTAATGCAGAGTTCCCTCTAGGGTAGAAGGACTAACCTTCTGACAAACAAAAAAGCTGTCATCAGTACCAGGTTTGTAATTTGCGATTTAGCTCGTGGATCAAAGTTTTGATTTTATCCAGGCTTTAGGCTATTTTTGTTCTATACCATTAACATGTACAAAGAAAACTGATTTAACTTCTGTTCATAAATACTTAAATCTAAAAATGTATTTGTTTTATACAGAAACAAACAATAGAACTTCTTCAGAAAAAAAAGACCTCGGGAGATTCAATAAAAACATCACCATTAACGCAGGTATAACCATTCATGCATATTTCATTAAAATATTCATACGTACTGTAGATATATTTAACAAATGTAGTGCGCAAGAGGAACCATGCACTCATCAAATGTATCTTGTACTTTACAGAACTTGGTTCGAAGAGCATACAGATATTTGACAGGAACAGATAATCTGCCCACCTGGGACACAAATGAGGAGTAAGTTTTCTATTATTTCAGAGAAAAGTGGAGCATATGATTTTGTTTTCAATGGGTTCATTGCACAGATGGCTTTTTTGACACACTGTTATGTTACTTGAACTACTTGAAGGTCCAGCAGAATATGTTGTCATCCATGGTCACAAACGTTGCATAATTTTATGTTTACCAATGTGTAATGTTTTTGCATGATTGACTACAATGCAATAGAAGCTATTTTGTTACCACAACTTAAATGCCTACTATTCGTGGCATTCAAGACAGTTTATATGCTGGATTTGAACCAATTGCCCTTTATTTGCATTTTAGATAAATCCTAGGGAAATTACCAGATTTGGTAATTTGGTCACAGGGAATTAAAATTAAACAAAATGTAATTATAATAAATTAATACAATTTAGTTCTAAAGAAATATATCTAGTGTATTTATCTCATTAACATGTTTCTGTTAGTATGCTGCATGTGTTGGACTGTAAATATTCAAATATATAACAGTCTGCTTCACAAGTCTGACATACATTTTTCTGAAGCTTTTAGATTACACACAATCTTGACAGTTATCCTTGTGTATTCTTTTTTTTCTGCATCATCCTAGGTTCAAAAAATTCATGCCTAACACAAAAAATAAAGGATTATGTCAAAGGGGGGAACCCAGAAGCCTCAGATGATGAAATAGCTGGTGAGTTCAAATGTGTAATTGCTCTTGAAGCAAAAACTGATAATACGAGTAACTAGAGTAATTATTTAGTTAGTATCTTCATAGATTAAATTAAGTATGTTCGTACCAGTAAGCTGAATAGTTGCACAGTGTTCCAAGTTTTAATATCCACCAGCAAGCAGCAGTGTGTTTAACAGACGAAGCACATGGGGGTCCAGCCCATGCCATTGCCCTCTTACTGACCAGTGGATAGCCTTATGGGCAGAGATCATTTGGTAGCAATTGGTTGTGAATGGAGAAGAATAAAAAATAGAGAATATATAAAATGAGAAATTCATATTTTTATTTTTTTTTAATTAGTGGCCATAAAGACCTACTGGTGCAATCTACGAAGGAAAGACAATGAAAAAAATATATGGGAACGCAGACAGCTGGAGGCTCGGAGGAAAAACAAGAGAGACGTGAGTAAATTTAGTCACTCATTTTCATCTTTTTCCATGAATGCAAGCTGCAGCTGTATAGGTATTACATTTTGAGTACAATTGAATAGAAAGTTTAGCATTGCATAGTATATTTACCAGCAGGTTATGAACAAACAAAATAGCTGTAAGTCTTATTTTTGAATGTAAAGATGTTGGACAGAACTCTTTTTTATAGCATTAAACATTCTTTAATAATCTGACATACATAAATCACCCTCAGAATAACATTATAAATGATTAAAATGTTTTTTATGTATGATAAGAGATCTACCAACAAAATTAGCATATATACACTACCGGTCAAAAGTTTTAGAACACCTCCATTTTTCCAGTTTTTATTGAAATTTACGCAGTTTAATGTGTCAATGTACTCTGAAATTAAAGCATAGAACAAATAAACAATTGGAGATAAAAAAGAAATCATGGAATCGTTTTGTTTAACAAAATTTAATCTAAATTTTTGACTCATCAAAGTAGCCACCTTTTGCAGATATAACAGCCGAACACACTCGTGGCATTCTTTCTACAATGGAAATCAAATATTGTTCGGAAAGTTCTTCCCAACACTGTTGCAGAAGTTCCCACAAATGTGTTGCACTTGTAGGTTGCTTTGCTTTCACCCTTCTGTCCAGTTCATCCCAAACCAGCTCGATGGGGTTTAAGTCTGGAGACTGTGCTGGCCATTCCATGATTTGAAGCCTACCGTCTTGTTCTTTTCTTCTAAGGTAGTTCTGACATAGCCTGGAGGTATGTTTTGGGTCATTATCTTGCTGTAGGATGAACCACTGACCAACTAGGCGTATACCAGAGGGTATTGCATGGCGCTGCAAAATGCTGTGGTAGCAGTTTTGGTTCAGGGTGCCACTCACTCTGTGCAAGTCGCCGACTCTGGATCCAGCAAAAGAGCCCCAGACCATCACGCTTCCTCCTCCATGTTTGACAGTTGGTGTCACACACCGAGGAACCATCCTTTCGCCTACTCGACGGCGTACAAAAACCCTGCGTGATGAACCGAAGATTTCAAATTTTGATTCATCGGTCCATAAGACCTTCTTCCAGTCTTCAGTAGTCCACTGGCGGTGCTTCATGGCCCAGGCAAGCCTCTTTTTCTTATTTTGCCATCTTAGCAATGGCTTTCTTACTGCCACTCGACCTGTCAAATCTGCAGCTCGAAGTCTTCTCTTCACAGTTGAAACTGAGACTTGCTTACTTTGACCAGTGTTAAGCTGTGCTTGAAGCTGTTGTCCTGTGAGCCACCTATCACGTAAGCTGTTGACTCTCAGAAACTTGTCTTCTGATTCTGTTGTGGCTTTGGGTCTGCCAGACCTCTTCCTGTCAGAGTTTCCTCCAGTTTCCAAGTGCCTTTTGATGGTGTAGGAAACTGTACTCACTGACACCTTGGCTTTCTTTGCAATTTCTCTAAAGGAAAGACCTACACTTTTAAGGGTTATAATGGACTGTCTGTCTTTGTTAATTGCCTTTTTCTCGCCATTATGAGAGCAATATACTACTTCCTGCAGTACAATACTGTCCAAATAATGCTTAAGAGGGTGTAGTAACACAGTCTGTTCCAACACTGCTTTTATACAGACAGAGGGTTTGTAAGTAATCAACAAAAGTTCGGACACCTATAGGAATTATTAGCATCAACTTTCAAGGCTTAATTTACTTCCATTGCTGCAGAACAGCTGTAAGTTGTTAACCCATTACTTGTTCCCTGAAAAAGGCCTTTTTGTATAACTCTGAAATGTACATTATTTTTCAGTTTTTGGTAACCTAAACTCTTTTTTTTTTAACCTCTGGCAGTTTACCGCTTACCTTTGTACCATTTCAGGTTATTCACTGGACTTGAACTGCTTAAATTTCAATAAAAACTAGAAAAATGGGGGTGTTCTAAAACTTTTGTCCGGTAGTGTGTGTGTGTGTGTGTGTGTGTATATATATATATATATATATATATATATATATATATATATAGACATGCTCAAATTTGTTGGTACCCCTCCACAAAAAATAAAGAATCCACAATTTTCTCTGAAATAACTTGAAACTGACAAAAGTAATTGGCATCCACCATTGTTTATTCCATATTTAATAGAAATCAGACTTTGCTTTTTTATTTTTTATTCAACATAATATTGTAAATAATAAAACAAATGAAAATGGCATGGACAAAAATGATGGGACCGCTAACCTAATATTTTGTTGCACAACCTTTAGAGGCAATCACTGCAATCAAACATTTTCTGTAGCTCTCAATGAGACTTCTGCACCTGTTAACAGGTAGTTTGGCCCACTCTTCCTGAACAAACTGCTCCAGCTGTCTCAGGTTTGATGGGTGCCTTCTCCAGACTGCAAGTTTCAGCTCTTTCCATAGATGTTCGATAGGATTCAGATCAGGACTCATAGAAGGCCACTTCAGAAAAGTCCAATGTTTTGTTCTTATCCATTCTTGGGTGCTTTTAGCTGTGTGTTTTGGGTCATTATCCTGTTGGAGAACCCATGACCTGCGACTGAGACAGAACTTTCTGACACTGGGCAGTACGTTTCGCTCCAGAATGCCTTGATAGTCTTGAGATTTCATTGTGCCCTGCACAGATTCAAGGCACCCTTTGCCAGGCGCAGCAAAGCAGCCCCAAAACATAACCGAGCCTCCTCCATGTTTCACTGTAGGTATGGTGTTCTTTTCTTTGAAAGCTTCATTTTTTCGTCTGTGAACATAGAGCTGATGTGACTTGCCAAAAAGCTCCAGTTTTGACTCATCTGTCCAAAGGACATTCTTCCAGAAGGATTGTGGCTTGTCAATATGCATTTTAGCAAATTCCAGTCTGGCTTTTTTATGTTTTTCTGTCAAAAGTGGAGTCCTCCTGGGTCTTCTTCCATGGAGCCCACTTTCACACAAAAAGCGACGGATGGTGCGATTACAAACTGACGTACCTTCACCTTGGAGTTCAGCTTGTATCTCTTTGGCAGTTATCCTTGGTTCTTTTTCTACCATTCGCACTATCCTTCTGTTCAATCTGGGGTCGATTTTCCTCTTGCGGCCGCGCCCAGGGAGGTTGGCTACAGTTCCATGGACCTTAAACTTCTTAATAATATTTGCAACTGTTGTCACAGGAACATCAAGCTGCTTGGAGATGGTCTTGTATCCTTTACCTTTACCATGCTTGTCTATTATTTTCTTTCTGATCTCCTCAGACAACTCTCTGCTTTCTCTGGTCCATGTTCAGTGTGGTGCACACAATGATACCAAACAGCACAGTGACTACTTTTCTCCATTTAAATAGTCTGAATGACTGATTACAAGATTGGAGACATGTGTGCTACTAATTAAATAAACTAATTAGTTTGAAATATCACTATAATCCAATTATGTATTATCTTTTCTAAGGGGTACCAACAAATGAGTCCAGGCCATTTTAGAATATCTTTGTAGAATAAGCAATCATTCATCTCTTTTCACAGCTTCTTTGCTTTATTCTATGACATACCAAAGGCATGCAAGTATACATGATAAAATAGCTTTTAATTTCATTACTTTTGAGGAGGAATGAAGCATTATTTCAATGATCTGTAAGGGTACCAACAAATTTAAAATCTTCTGGAATCAACATGCGCAGGTATGTCTCCACTTTAAGTAATGTATGTTTTATAGCAGTTGTTAAACAAGGTCAAAATGCAGTTTAATTTTTTCAGTTTTTTTTATTAAAGTTCTAGTGTGAATTTTTATTTTATATCTTGCGTATTGCATTACAGTTCATTCTATTTAGAGGTTGAATGCTCAAATTTTTCTAATAGAATACTCGAAAACCTAATTATTCGAAATTCCCACCCCTACCACAAAGGGAACAAAAATAGTATATTTGTTAATGTTAAAACAAACACTCTTTAAGTGCTATATATTGTATTGTATTGTAGCTAAAACGGATTGGACAAAAGTATGGTTCCTCAGAATAAAAAAAGTAATATTGGTTGAGGTGGTTGTATATGAGCAACACTGCAAAACATCTATTATATATATGCAGTAATTAATTGATGAATTAATTAATTAAGTAGTATCATCATTATATATATATTTTGTATTTTATTTTTTAGAAATGTCAGACTCGAATACAGGGGGTCCCTCTTTCATCAGCATCGGAGGAGGAGAAAAAAGAAGATAAGTGTCTTTAAAGTGTTCCCTGTGGAAGTCACTGTGATGAGCACGGAAGAATCTGAGGAGGAAGATAATCCCTTTAATGAAGGAGAAAAAATATCTGTGAAGGTAATTTGACCACGAAAATGGGAGTCACAAAAATTTAAAGAGGGGGAAAAAAGCATGTGATGCTGCATTTGGCATTCTGAAAAAAAGGGAAATCCAAACTTCCTTGCAAAAGAGGAACATTTTCAAATTACAAAAGACCAGATTTGCCTGCTGAGTTTTCATGGTTGATTAAAGATTAACATGGGTGAAATTTAAAGGACACGATTTAAAGTTATAACAGATTTGGGAAGAGATATCTTACATGGTTTTGACTCCCATTTTGTGAATTGTGTTTTTCTTATTGTTATTATTATTATTATTATTATTATTATTATTATTATTTATATGGTTCCTTATCACATTATTCCTAAGATCAAGATCCTGAGAAGAATGATCTTGTGATCTCGACATAACAAAGACATTTTCAATGTCCTCAATGAGCCACTGTAAATAAATAAATAAATAAAAGGCCTACTGGAAAACTAAATATGTTGTATGCTGTTATCTATGCTTGCATATTTAATAATAAAAACAAATGCTTAAAAAAACTTGTTTGGTATTAATTTAAAAGTTGCCTAACTGTTTTAGCTAACTTTACAAAAGGTATTGTATTCTTATATGGCTTATTTTCTTTGTTTGCAAACTAGTGTAAATACTTCAGGTTTAATGATACTGCATTAAATAAAGAACATTAGCAAGACCTTTCATTGTAACTTTAAACAGATTAAATCAAACGTCTTGCAAGTCGAGTAACTTTGCTATGTAGAATACAAAAACGGGGGGTTAAAATTTGGCAAATTTAATGGCTATGTGCACAGCTGTTTACAGAGGTAATGCAAAAAAAACAGGTTAAAATGGTATGTGTAAACCATTCACAAAGACAGGCTTACAACATTTTAAACTTAATGTCCAAAAGGGCATGCTGTGGAAATAAGTTTGTATCACTTTGTAAACCTGACGAAAAAATACTGTTTACAATTCAAGTTATGCAAACCATTCTAAACTATACATTTGCAAAGGTTTACATAGTTTGTAAACCATTATTTTACTAATGTGCACACCTGAGGTCCAAATGGACTAAAAGACCTCCATTATGTTCTTGGTCTAGTAAACCATTTGTAAAAATAAAGTTTACAATAGATTTGCAACATGTGCAAACCTTGCAAACTTTAAGTTTGTTTAGTTTTACAATAGGTTTACACCATTTGTAAACCATTTTTTTCGTGCAGTGCAGCAGACACAGTTGGCCCCCAGGCCCGGGGTTGGGAACCACCGATCTAACGGATTTCCAGGTTCGTGATTTGAAGGCTGGACCTGCAAAGGTTCAAGAGCGCCCTCTTTTGGAAATACCAGTATCTTGGATGGGCACACAGAATAGATAATTGGCTGCCCAAAAATAGCATGCTAGTATCAGATTGTAAATCCTATATGAAAACATACCTATCTTTAATTTTGCATTTAATGCAAATTATTAGCAAACGGCATTTATAAATAAAATAAAATACCTTTAAGTGCGTTGCTCTGGCTGGTCGGTTTATGTAGTTAAAATTATTTATTTATTTTTATTTTTTTAGTAAATCATAAAAACAAAATAGCATACACTTAATATATTCAGTAATACAGTATTGCTTTAAGACAACTGGATAAAACAGCACCAGACACTACAGCACAATGCATACCAATAGGCTTTATATGGAGACGAGCCTTCAGCTCCTACCGAGAAGACAAAGAACACTTTGAGCCGAGTTCTTGCTTCAGAGTGAATCGTGGATTTCCTGAAGAAGTGGGTACAGAGACACTGTACCCGAGATATTTCCTGCACAAACTAAGTAAATATAACATCATCCTGTATGATATCTTGGAGGGAGCTATAACAAAAGAGAAAGGATCAAAACTCACCCTCTTTTCCTCTTCATGCACATCATTGCGCCCCGGAGAGATCTTAATAAATTCCAATTGCTCAATATACCGAGATCACTGGATAAAAGGTAGGTAAGTTATTAGTTGTGTTATTATATATATATATATATATATATATATATATATAGTATGTGTATATATGTGTGTGTATATATATATATATATATATATATATATGTGTATGTATAGTATATATATATATATATATATATATATATATATATATATATATATATATATATATATATACACACACACACAACGCGATGGTTTAGCATATTTTGCCTAGAATAATATTCAATATAATATTTTTGAAAATATTATAAAGATAAAGTAGTATACAGTTTGAAAACATTAGAAGCTGTTCAAGGACGCACATTTTAATGACTAGTCAACCAGCTAAAAACCATTATTTGATTTTCCTGTCTTTATTTTTAACAAAGACAGTAACGTTTGCAGACAGCATGTTAGTGTTCTGGTCAGCGAGAAGTACGGAATAACTGTTTGCACTGTTCCGTGTTTGTTTTCAGCTCATTGAAAGATGATATTCTACAATGGCATTTATCCATTTTACCCTCAACAAAGGACGCCCTTCATCTTCAGCCTCAGCCAGCTCATAGTCATGCTGGTGTTTTTAGTCCTTGCTTGCAGTTTCCTTGTTATACTAACAGTCATTTCTAATATGAAAATACTGTTTCCAGCTAAACCGCCACATGCACCAAAATGTGAGTGTAACAGATTATTTTGCTCCAGTTTCCGACTGCAAATGCATGTAATAAACTTCTCTTCCACTAGGCGTCACCTAAAACACAAAATCCACTGTTATTTCATATTAATAACCCACACTTAAACTAGATAATATATCCTATCTTAATGAAACTTTCTTTTGTAATACATATCACATATCACGATGCTAACAAATCTAAAACGCTTTTTTAAATCTTTTGTTTACCATTTATAAAATGTCGTGAACCACTCAGCCTGTTTTCTTCCTCCACCCTCAAAAGAGAGCGGAACGTTCATCAATGATCAACAACAGCTACAGTGAAGTAGCTTTCAAGACCCGCTTCACGCTCAGAAGAAAACACTGTAACTCCTCATTATGGTTAGCGAGACCAGACACTTTAGAAACGCATTTCACTAGAAACAAACTATAGAAATGATCCCTGAAAGTATAGTCTTAACAAATATGTGGGTAAAACAACTTCCCTACTCCCGGCATGACGGTGTCTGATTCGGTTTCCTTTCTAGTTCATCACTTGTTCATAGTAATGTTAATAATTGCCAATGCGTTTCAAACACAAAATTCACATTCTGACAAGGTTCCATAGTGTAGTGGTCATCACGTCTGCTTTACACGCAGAAGGCCCTGGGTTCGATCCCCAGTGGAGCCATTTCACTTTGTTTTTACAATATGACTCCCTGGTCAAGACAAGGTAGTTCTGGGTTTGGCCGATCATTAGATTGTGGATGTAAGGTCTCTGGTCCCATCGTAGAAGCAAGATAGTTTATTCACAAAAAATACATACACTTTTATTAATGCTTCTTTTGTTGGTAAATTAACCCAATACATTATTGCATTCTGCCACGTAATTAGACGAGCAAAGCCCCTTTGTGCCAGTGCGCATTCAGAGGAGACGCGCTGAGAGAATCCGTCATTTTTGTCACTCAGTACTGCCAGCTTTCCCTCGTTGGTGATATATTGGTCAGCATAGCTGCTTTCCAAGTAATTGACCCGAGACGATTCCCAGCCAGTACAACTGTGTTTATGCCCACGTTTCAAATAATAAACATTATAAAAGCAAATCGCATTGTTTTATGTTTTCTTTACTTTTAAGTTGAGAATCAAACACACTTCCGACAACTTCATAGCACTGCTGACTACGAACAAATGTTGAGTCGGCTGTTTCCTATAACCCTGGTGATACCGAGTGTTTTCCTAGTATCAACATCGGAATTAGCATGTGTTTGGCATGCTTGCTGTGCACTCTAGCATTGCATAACAAGCATGAACTATGGCAGGACTTCGTGGCGCAACGGTAGCGCGTCTGACTCCAGAGCAGTAGGTTGCGTGTTCAAATCACGTCGAGGTCAAGGCTTTCTTTGTTTCTATTCCACACTATTTAATTTTTTTAATGTGTTTGCAAATACTAGTTTGGAAGAAATTTTAAGTACAGCAAGTAATAATTGATACCTTTAAGCTTAACAGACCTTTAAGAATTAACAACGAAGACATAAAAAGGTACACGACACCAACAGAGTTCAAGCCCATCACCTTAACCACTTAGTGCAACGTGCCAAGATCTATAAACACAGACCACATAAATCAAAGACCAAGAACAAATACACACACACTTTTAAATAAAACTGACAAAACCACAATCCCTGGTTTAGGAGGCCAGTGCCTTATCCTTTAGGTGACTTTCAGATGGAGATTATTATTATTATTATTACTTATTTCTTAGCGACTTACAATTGTTACAACATATCACATTATTCAGATATCAAATTATTTTTACATACAATTAAACATTTATACAGTTGGGTTTTTACTGGAGCAATCTAGGTAAAGTACCTTGCTCAAGGGTACAACAGCAGTGTCCCCCACTGGGGATTGAACCCACAACCCTCCGGTCAAGAGTCCAGAGCCCTAACCACTACTCCACACTGCTGGATAGCAGTCAGCGTGACAATACACGACCAGAGGAATAAATGTGTTCATTTTACTATAAAAGATTGTTTCAATGAAATCAACAGCTGATACCAAACTCTTGTCAGCACTCAATACCATTTTAATTTCCATTTTAAATCGGACTAAAATAGCGTTCCTAACACAGATTGCATTTTTGTTGTAAACAGACTACATGTTGAAGTCACTGAAATATTGTGTCCAAACATGTGTTATTTAACTTGACTGTTTTAATATTCCAAATAACATATTACTTTGAAAAACATCTCCGTTGGCCACTGGATCGTGGTCTCAGGATCTATTACTGGAAGTAGCTTACATGAGAAATGCCCTCGTTTAACATGCTAGGATGATCGACTTCGGCATTCTCCAACTGCTGTTTACATTTTCTAACACGTTATGAGGACGAATACAAAGTTTGACAATTTCCTTGTAAGTGGCGATAAGCACAATTCTTTTCAACGTCCTGTCCCTGCCTATTGGCTGAGCGTCGCAGAACAAGCAGGGGCGGCACATTCAAATATCAAACTGTACAGTCAGACACGGAGCATTTAGCGTGTTTCCAAACAATCCGCTAGTAACAGATATAATCTCAAAGCGCTATAATTTATTTCAGCTCTTATGAAAGATCACAGAAAACATGATAATCCTAGCTCTTGATTTAATCCCTCAGGTTGTACCGTATGGAGATAAAGATCCATTTTGATTCACATTGCAATAGTTTTTGATCGAGATTACCACCATTGTGATCTTGAAATATGTTTTTGTATGCTACAAAATTTAAGAAGGCAGTGTATATTTTAGCACTACTACAAGACCATGTACGGAATTAAAACGAATGGACTAAAGAATGGTAATTGTTTTCTAACAATTTTTTAATTGGATTAAAACAAACAAGATTATCCATAAACTAATGTTCACAGAAAATGAACATAAAAAGAGAATATTGACAAAAGCTGCCGCTAAGCACTGTGGTTGAAAGTGAAAACGTAACCGCCTAACATTTTTTCCACTAGAAAGCAGAATTGCAGAAACGTTAATCTGTTAACGAGAGAGACTGCGGTTGCATATACACACAGTTCGTTTTTAATAAAACATTGACGAAACCACAATCCCTGGTTTAGGAGGCCAGTGCCTTATCCTTTAGGTGACTGCGGCACTTTCATATGGATAGTAGTCAGCCTGACAATACACGACCAGAGGGAAGAAAGCAGTGGTTTCCCTGTCATTCCATTGCCATATTACATTGTGCATGTTCAGAGTATGCGGGAATCCTGAAAACAGCATTGTAATATGTGAACAAATCAATCACTGAATTTAATTAACACATGGATTAACCGCTATTAACTGTTACATGTGTTAATTAACTTGCAAAGCAAACGTTTTAGAGTGACTTGTCAGCACTGTGCTTGCATCCAGAGCGCGTCTGCAGATGAAAATAAAAATACGGCTAAAAACAAAACAGTATTCGGTTCAACAGAGACAGTCAGTAGTTTAAAGACAAATAAGTTAAATACTCCGTGTCTATCTGTGTAGTTTGAATTTTGAATGTGCTACCATAATGGATTACATAGACTTTCCTGCCCCGTGTTGCTTTCTTCTTAGATGTGGTCTCAGGTTCGGCTGAGTTCTGCTCCCTCGCTCACGTTCTGCAGCATCTCGCCTTGCCAATCACTCCCGTATGCTTTGGCGGTCTAACAGTTTGGTCTCTGTGGCGCAATCGGTTAGCGCGTTCGGCTGTTAACCGAAAGGTTGGTGGTTCAAGCCCACCCAGGGACGATGCTTTTCGCATTTCTTATATATATATATATATATATATATATATATATATATAAGAATAAAAAATATATATATTTGTGCAAATGTATTTGACTCTATTCACATCACCTCACATTTAAAATCCTTTTTTTGTGTTGGCTTCAATCCGTTTCTTTTTTTTACAGTTGTCATTACATCATTCATGGAGCAACAGTTGGTATGTGCGTAATAAACCCAATTGGGCCTTGGTATAAGCCTAGTCTGTGCTGAAATAAATAATGCATTTTTCTGGTGTAATAAACGTAGCTCGTCAGTATGGCCGAGTGGTCTAAGGCGCCAGACTCAAGGACTCTGTCTTTCCAAACCCTACTTCTGACAGTTCAATTTGGCTTATCTTTAAAAGCAATAAACGTGTTCATTTTACTATAAAAGATTGTTTCAAGGAAATCAACAGCTGATACCAAACTCTTGTCAGCACTCAATACCATTTTAATTTCCATTTTAAATCCGACTAAAATAGCGTTCCTAACACAGATTGCATTTTTGTTGTAAACAGACTACTTGTTGAAGTCACTACTTGTTGAAGGAATTGTGGGAAATGTCGTTTTAAGACCTTGAAATATCCCTTTGCTTCTATACCTGATCCCACATTTCCCACAATTATTTTCAACGTCCCGTCCCTGCCTATTGGCTGAGCGTCGCAGAGCTAGCAGGGGCGGCGCAATTAAATTTCAAACTTGTACAGACAGACACGGAGTATTTCGCGTATTTGTTTTTAAGATACTGACTGTCTGTTGAACCGAATACTGTTTTGTTTTTAGCCGTATTTTTATTTTCATCGGCAGACGCGTTCTAGATGCAAGCACAGTGCTGACATGTCATTTCCTAAAATTATATTAAGCGAGGTTTCGGGTAAATATATAAAGAAAAAAGGGAGTGTGTATTTGAGCACTAGTACAACAAGACCTTGTACGGAATTAAAATGAATGGACTATAGAACAGTCTTTTTTGTAACAATTTAATTGGTTTAAAAGCAAACAAGATTATCCATAAACTAATGTTAACAGAAAATACATATAAAAAGAGAATTTCGACAAAAGCTGCCGGGAAGCACTGTCGCTGCTGATTGCTTGTTTCAACGCGCTTTGAAAAGGGAGTCTCCTCTTCCAGAATATCACTTACAATGTGCGCCTTCAAAAATAAAAATAAAGTTTCTAAATAAGATGATTCCAGCAAGCTAAAACACCACACGAACAATTGTCATGTGACACTTTCTATATTGGCTTGCTAGCTTGCAATGGGCTGCTGGTCCGTGTGGCTGGTTAAAACGATAAATTCAGTTTTTTTCTGCTGCTTGGTAATTCAGTCATGAGGCAGCTGTAGCAGAGTGGCGCAGCGGAAGCGTGCTGGACCCATAACCCAGAGGTCGATGGATCGAAACCATTCTCTGCTAGCTTGTTTTTCTTCTGTTAGCAAAGTAGTTTTTCTAAAATATTAACTGAAGGCATTTAGCAATCAAGGATGATATAATGCGCAAGGATACTTCACATTGTATACAGTATTGCAACAAAATTACTTATTGGTCATTGTCATATAGCAATTGCTATTGTAAAATGGGTGCATCGTTTATAGCTATAACGATATTGAAATAAATAATCTTTCGTGGGTTGGCTTCAATCCGTTTTCTGCGTAATAACCCCAATCGGGCCTTGATCCAAGGCGCCAGACTCAAGGACTCTGTTTTTCCAAAGAATTGTGTGTTCTGGTCTCTGAATGGAGGCGTGGGTTCAAATCCCACTTCTGAGAGTTCAATTTTACTTATTTTTAAAAGGAATAAATGTGTTCATTTTACTATAAAGGATTGTTTCAAGGAAATCAACAGCTGATACCAAACTCTTGTCAGCACTCAATACCATTTTAATTTCCATTTTAAATCAGACTAAAATAGCGTTCCTAATACAGATTGCATTTTTGTTGTAAACAGACTACTTGTTGAAGTCACTGAAAAAACAATATTAATATTATTGGCAGACCGTCGCCCCAACTGGCAATATCTTGGTAGCACAACAGAGACTTCATATGATACGACTGGGCAACAACGAGGTGTTACATTAACAATACAAACTAACTTGGGACAGCCAAGCCGTTAAAGCATACCTTAAGTCTGTCATGTGATGCAATAACAAGTATTGGCATTTTTGCATTGTCTGCCTCGTCAAACAAGCTCGAGCCACAGCACACAGCGCTGCTGCATCGGGACACAGAGGTGGATTTTAAAGAGACTGAATCAACGAGCTGATACTACTTTTTGAAGAAATTGAAAACATACCTCTCGTCAAAATATTTGCTATTTAGTTAATTTATTTATTTTTTGACTACATTGCCGACAATCTGAATTGCTCATATCAAGTTGCGTTGTAGCCGATGAGAATCGCTGGCACAATTCGAGGGGAATTCGCTCAAATGGTAGAACGCTCGCTATGCATGCGAGAAGTAGCGGGATCGATGCCCGCATTCTCCAAATAGTTTTAATGTATCTGCGTATTTAGTCCCAACGCATTATGGAAATACATACAGTGTGACAATTCTTTGTAACAGAGACGCCCGCCCTACATGTGTATTTTAAAGCAGTCTGCTAATTTGTAATATTCCCGCAGACTGAAAAACTGCAGTGCGCCCTCCATCGTATGCCTTGCGAGAAGCACAAAGGGAGATTTTTTTTATTTATATATTTTTTTAGCAATGGAAGAGTTTGTGTTATTTGTGAATAAATATAAATGGCTTGAAGTTTGCTTGCATTGGTTTGAATACATGGGGTAACCAGCTAAATGGTGGAGAGAGAGAGAGAGAGAGAGAGAGAGAGAGAGAGAGAGAGAGAGAGAGAGAGAGAGAGAGAGAGAGAGAGAGAGAGAGAGAGAGAGAGAGAGAGAGAGAGAGAGAGAGAGAGAGAGAGAGAGAGAGAGAGAGAGACGCGACCTGGGAAATGTTTTAGTTACAACGTTACAAATATTGGTGTAGCCGTTTTATAAAAGCAATAAGTCACAGCCAAGGCGTTATTAGGTACGAGGCGCAGCCCAGTCTTTAATCTATTTTAATGCAACCATAAACTCTACTCCTTGTACCTGCTGTGCTCGACCCTGCCACTGCGTCATCTTCTTCAGTGGGCTCCCTAGGCTGAGGTGGCTGATTAACACTGGCATCCTGACGTCCCTCGCTCTCCCTACTACCAGCCGGCCTGCGGAACATGTCCGTTATTTTTATGCATTTTGCGGCATCTGCCTCGAGAGACCGTTGCCGTTTGTCTCTATTCTTTTATGCCCCACTCTTTCTTTTTCTCTCCATTTTTTACACTGACACTCATCCACTAGTGATGTGCAGTTCAAGAACGAATCGTTCTTTCCGGTTCAAATAAACCTGCGTAAACAATCTTAATGCGGTCTACATTGATTGGTTTGTATCATTGAATCAGTGAATCAAATGAAAGAAATGAATCGATTCACCAAACTGAACTGAATCAAATGACTCGAGTCACAAAAAAGAATCAAACTGCCCATCACACTCATCCACTATCAATACAAGATGTTCAAACGAAAGACGAAATCTGGCTGACCAATCACGTTCTAAGAAAATCCGGGCAAGTCCAATCAGGGAATGGCCACTCCTTGCCCCCCCCCCCCCCCCCCCCCTTAGATATTGCGATATTGGATCTACCCAATGACTGGTGTGGTAATGTGTGCGCGCGCGAGAGAGCGAGACTGCCAAGTTAATAACAGCGTAATTCTCAGCATGTAATGGGAAGGAAAAAAAAAACAAAAATTATGACTCAAATGTAGACCAGCGGCCCACGCAGGTCCAAACAGACCGGCCCACAGGAGATTCTCCCGCACTTCCCGATGGCCAGTCCGCGCCTGCTCCTCCTGGATGTGTTGCCTTAGTGTCAGGACGCGCTCTCTCTCTCTCTCACACACACACACACACACACACACACACTCTAATTTTTTTAAAAAATAAGATACGATACTACAGGATTAAATACAGTAAAATCGGAGGCAGATAAGTGCAAGTTAAAGTGCATTAAGGGCAGAGTGCTATATTGTCCAGAAGGGGAGAGCTGAGTTTTACAGGTCCTGTCTGAAGAGGTGTGTCTTGAGGAGGTGCCAGAAGGTGGTCAGGGACTGGGCAGTCCTGACATCTGTAGGAAGGTCGCTCCTCCACTGCGGGGCGAGGGTGGAATCTGCAGTATCAGTAGTATATCCTACAGATGTCAGGACTGCCCAGTCCCTGACCACATTCCGGCGCCTCCTTAAGACTCACCTCTTCAAACAGCACCTGTAGAACTCCTCTGTTTGTATCCTGGGACACTATCACCCTTCATTTAAATGTGCTTTATTTTTCTCTTATCTGCCCCCTATTTTACTGCATTTAATCCTGTACTTCAGAATACTGTAATCTGCCAAGTGTTTAACCTGTAGTATTTTGTATTTAATCATATCCTGATGTAACTATCACTATTTAATCATATCCTGATGTAACTTTCACTATTATCTGCTGTATTATTGAATTATGGTTTGTCACACTTGAACAAAAGTTATTGTATTTCTTGCTCTTATTGTATTACTTGTATTGCAACACTTGAAATCTATTTGCTTACGATTGTAAGTTGCCCTAGATAAGGGCGTCTGCTAAGAAATAAATAATAATAATAATAATAATAATAATAATAATAATAATAATAATAATAATAATAATAATAATAATAATAATAATAATAATAGTTACTTTGAAAGACACTAAACCAGAGTTTAAAGCATTCGTTATTTAAACCAAAACCAGTGTATAAAGTGTTTTTGTAAGACAAATAAAACACAAATGCACCGAGATTTGAACTCAGCTCGCTGGATTCAGAGTGCTAACCATTACACCATGAAACCACCCATACAGGTCCCGCATTGCAGGGACTCTCGTCAATGTTTCGTCAAAACACCAAACAGCACAAACTGCACTACACTCTGTGACCACAAGAGGGAGAGAGAGCGTAATAAAATGATGCTCTTTAATCCAGAGCAGTGGTTCTTAACCTGGGGTCCTCAGAGACAGTCCATGAGGTCCACAGGGGAAAAAAAAAAACTGAAAACTTTTCACTCAACGTTAGTAATGTGGAAAATCAAAATGTTTGCTTCTTGAATGTATTTGATTTCACAAAGTTTATGATGGATCTGTTAACCTGCAGGTCTGATTTTAATATTTTACAATTAATAATTATTTATACTGTGTAACAAAGCTACATAATCACAGCTGTGGCTAAGATGAATGGTTTGAGAGAAGGGAGAAGAGAGAGAAATAGCTGTGTTTGTACAAACTCAACACAAAGAAAACTATATTCTATTTTTTCGTTTTGCTTGCAAGATCAACTTTTTTCAGTTTTTTTTCTGAATGGCAAAAAACTGCATCAGCTGAAAATGAGTTTAAACATAAGAGCACTGCTTGGCTACAAGTGGCTGCTGTGCCAAGGAAGACAATTTGCATAGAAAAGACACTTTGCATTGGCAGCACATGCTTCAGTGCTCTGGGAGTGTTTATAGCCCTGTGAGTTTAACAAGTTGTCTGAATTGAACCTGTCTGGTCAGACACTGAAATGGATGGAGTCTGACTTGTCGATAGAAAACAAAGTGTAAAATAAGCAATAGTGAATCAACGTTTAGGATCTGTACTATGGGGGTCCCACAGGGATCTATATTAGGGCCTTTATTATTTAGTCTCTACATTAATGATCTACCTTTGGTCTGTCCAGAAGATCAACCACAAGAGGAGACTGTAGTGTCTTGACGTCGCACTACGTTTGCACAAACAGCTTGCTCAATTAAGGGTGCCATGTTCTGGAATACGCTACCAGACTTTATGAAAAGTATATCAGACTACAAGAGTTTTTTTTTTAATAGAACTGAAAAAATGGTTGAAACAGGACCAACTTTGTGACCATGTCTAGTCCCCCTCCATTTGTTGACATTAAATAATAATAATTTAATGTTTGAGAGCTGCCCTTCATGGCAACAGATTCCACAACAACAATGACTTTTATCAGCATCTTCATCTGGGCACTTGTCATCTGCACTCAGGGTAAGAATCATTTAGAAAAACACTTTCATCAATTTGTGGGGCTATTCTTAATATATAAGTGTAAAACAGGGGCAAACTAATGGAAAATAAATTAAACTTCAATAGAAAAGGCTTTCATTTAAATGGGTTTTCATTATTTAATTCACTGATGTACTATATTTTCACAGACTCCACACTAATTCAGTCTCATTCCAAATGAAAGAAAGCTGGTTTTTCCAATCTTTCTCAAAACAACATGTCAATACAAGAGCCATGTGTTTCTCAGTGAGCTGGAATCGCCATGGCAATGGAGTGTGATCAGTCACTGTGTGCGCCCTTTCACAAACATCAAACAAAATCAATCAATAAAGAAATCAATACACGAGTGTGACGGAAATATAATGAGTTCTGGTTGTAAATCTCCCTCTTGACCTGTGAGGGTACAAAGTAGCGAAAGGGAAAGGCTTTGGACGGGTTGGCATGACAGTTCATTCCCTGGGTCGGGAAGTCAATCAGCCTGGAAAAAGACGAGACTCCAGTGCGAGAATGTATTGACCTGGAAGGTAAACGAGGTAGCAGCTGCAGGCAATAGAATCAGCTGCAATCGTTTACCAAGGGGTCATGCATAACCGCATAAAAGGGGCTGGAGAATCTTTTCCTTCGTTTTTGGTTTTGTTATAGACCCGGAAGGACCCGTGCACTGTGTATTAAGAGTATTGTGAGTGTTTGTTTTGTTTGTCTTGTCTATAATTGCTATTTGTGTGTTTATAGACGGCGAACACGTTCCGGAGCTGTCACTAAGAGCCAGCACTGAACCCGGAACAGCACTGCACTATTTGTCACTCTTTAAACTGTATCACCCACCACAAGCACTACAGCACGCACCCAGGACTGGTGACCGTGGTTGTATATTGTGGGAGAGATGCTGTGTTTATTGTTTAGGGCTGCAATCCCTGTTACTGTACTCCGTGTTTTACGCATCACTTATTATTTGGTCACCAGACCTGGATTATAACTAAAAATAAAACGTATATTTTTCAATACCGGATTACAAATCTCTGTCCGTTTATTCCTGCACTGCATCACATCTGCACCTGTTCATAATCAGCAACCACTTTGCCACAAGGAGTTTGATACCTTTTCCCCTGGCTTCTTAAATATCATTCTGATTGAAATAATGAAAACGCACTCCTAGCAGCTCGCTCAAGGTACATCTTGAAAAGGCCTGTGAAAGACAGTGAAGTAGATGTCCAATTTATAACAGTAAGAAGCAGTCAAAATGTGACCAATGAAAAGAAAAATGACAGGTCCATTACTTCTACAGCAGCAGCAGCAGCACGTGGGAAGGTATACCACTAGGGGTAGGGCACTACATACCCTTTAATACACAATAGCATTGAAATGATGACAGAAACAGAAATATTACTGTCAGTTTAGACAAACAGATCAGTTATATTAGACAGCAGTGATATATGAGAGCTTTGACTGGGGGAAAAATAGAAGAAAACAGTCAAAGTGAACCCGACCCTATCAATCGCACTGGTGCTCACTCACGGCTCAGATCTCCTCTATCTGTGACACACAGTATTGATGAGTCACTGCTCAGCCCTTTCAGAGTCACTGAAACACACAGTACAATGATGCCATTGCTTCTACTGCTGGGGACACGGGGGCTCTTTGCTCAAGGTGATAATTAAATAGTTATTTATAAATCTGAAAGCTTGACTTGAGTTCATTTTAAAAAGAACTTTTCATTGAAGTAAATCTGTCTAGCCGCTTCTATACATTTTGTTTGTATTCTAACACAACACTATTTAATTTGACTCTTGCATTATTATTTTATAATAATTTTTTGTTGTATTTTTTGAGTCCAGTGCAGACGTTGTTCTGACTCCGTCTCCAGCAGCTCAGTCTGTTCTCCAGGACACACGGTCTCTATCTGCTGTACAGCCAGCAGCTTTGTTAGTACCAGCTCCATCCACTGGTACCTGCAGAAACCAGGAGAAGCTCCCAAACTCCTGATTTATTCTACTTCTAACCATCACTCTGGGACTCCAGCTCCATTCAGTGGCAGTGGATCAGGGACACAGTTTACACTGAGCATCAGTGGAGTGCAGGCTGAAGATGCAGGAGATTATTACTGTCAGCAGGGCAATAGCTACCCATTCACACAGTGATACACGTCCGTACAAAAACCTCCCTCAGCTCTGCAGGAACTGCTCTGGCTCATAGGCAGTAACCACAGGGGCTGAGGCTGAGAGCAGCTGCAGAGCTGCTACAGTCGGACTGCACAGAGCTGGGTTTGATTAGGCTGTGTCAGTGGTATAGCCTGGATTCAAACCAGCGCTCTCCGGGCTATAGGGCACATCCTGCACTCCGGCACAATGCCTTTGCTGAATGCTCCACTCGGGAGCCCCTGAATTTTATGATTTTTAGAAGATTTTTTTTATTTTATTAAGTAAGCAATATTAATAAAATAATTTCAGTATGAATGTAAAATGTTGTTTAATGACAGTGATGACATTTGAATGTGTCCAACGTGAAAGGTCATTTAAAGAAAGACCAGGTCAATGATCTAGTCTTAGAGCCACTGTGGGGACGTTAGTGCTGCTATTACTTTACAATGTGAGGAAGTAAACAAGAATCTATTTGCTTTACTTCATTCTTTTTCTTGTTTTCATCATTTAAAAACCTGCATACAGAAGAGATGTGTTCATACTCAGAAAAGTAGTCCAAAGAGTTTGATGATAAAAGCAGCATTTTAATGACAAAGAGCAATTAATTTGACCTCCGAGAGACACACAGCAGATATTAATAGTGACCACAAGAGGGAGCCAGAGCACCACTGCTGTCCATAATGTAACAACACAGTAATAAGACTATTGAAATAGGCAGTAGCAGTTACCTCCCCAGTCAGCCCAGTTCTCCCATTGTTAACACAAGGCTCCTCACACCCAGTCATCTAAACATTCCAGTGTGGGTCTGTGTCTGGAGGAAGGAGCTGCTCACAGTGATGCATGCAGGGAAACACTGACTCTAAAATCTCAACCTGCAACTTCCACCCCTGACACTTCTAGTATATTTGTTGTCTTACATTTGATTTCTATAAGAATCCAGACAGACGCAGACAGTCAAAGTAAACAGCTTTTATTTCCCTAATCAAATACAGCTCATTGCTTAGCTTGTGCCCTGCTTGTTGTGTTATCTGGTTTTACACTTTGAACTTGCACAGGGTGGGGCTAGCAGCAACACACAGTCTAAAAGCGCATCTACATTTACTCTATTACAGCTGCCTTGTGCCATTCTATGCAAAATAATTAACAATAGCAGTTTGTTTCCTCCTTCAAAGGGTTTACCAGGAGAGCTGCTCTATGATACAGCTGTAGCTCATAGCAATCGATGGAGCTGAATTCAGCATTCCTGGACTTCCAATAAGAGCATTTACACTGTGTCCTAAATTTGCATTGTGCATTTTACTTTGTAGTTTGGACATATCATTTTTTAATAGCTCTATTTATATAAAAAAAAACAGTGTTGAACATGAGCACTCAGATTCTGATCCAATCAGAAATGATCTCTTTCGTATTACAATGTGAGTGTGTGTCTCAGTCACGTCAAGTCATACAAACAGCATTTCAAGAGGAGCGAAGCGATAAAAAAAGGCGCCAAGTTAGAAGCAAAAATTATGTGAATCTTGGGCCCCAGCACCTTTCCAAGTGTGCCTATTTGCTTGACAAGATTGGCCTAATTGCTTCTCCTAACTTGGATTTTTGCATTTGAGATCACCCCTTTAAACAGCTGTTTGTCTAACTTGTTTTTTTACATTGACAATGTTTTTGTCATGGGATATATTTAATATAGGGAGGTAATCGCTCCATAGTGGTTGGCTTTGTGCTAAAGGCGAGGTCGTTACACTAGTAAATTCCATTTAAGGATTTTTTTCTGACTGTCTCCTCGGCTTGGGCAGCCACACTATTCAGCAGCACACTGCTGTGCTGAAATGCCAGGAAGCTGAGCAAAATGGATAAAAGTTATTTTTATGCAGGAACATTATTTACATTTTCTTTTTTTTTCTCTCCTGTGTGAATTTGCTGGTGTGTAACAAGGGATCTTGACTGACTGAAACTCTTCCCACAATCAGAGCAGCGGTACGGTTTCTCTCCTGTGTGAACGCGCTGGTGTGAAACAAGGTGTCCCGACCGTCTGAAAGTCTTCCCACAGTCAGAGCAGCGGTACGGTTTCTCTCCTGTGTGAATACGCTGGTGTGCAGCAAAGGATGCCAAGTGACCGAAACTCTTCCCACAGTGAGAGCAGCGGTACGGTTTCTCTCCTGTGTGAATGCGCCGGTGTACAGCAAAGGATGCTGAGTGACGGAAACTTTTCCCACAGTTAGAGCAGTGATACGGTTTCTCTCCTGAGTGAATTCGCTGGTGTGAAACAAGGTTTGCTAACGAACTGAAACTCTTCCCACAGTCAGAGCAATGAAACGGTTTTTCTCCTGTGTGAATCCGCTGATGTTTTCCAAGTTGTCCTGACTGACTGAAACTTTTACCACAGTCGGAGCAGTGATATGGCTTTACTCCTGTGTGAGTTCTCTGGTGTTTTACAAGGTCTGTTGAATCCCTGAAACTCTTCCCACAGTCAGAGCAGTAATATGGTTTCTCTCCTGTGTGAATTCGCTGGTGTGTTACAAGTTGTCCTGATCGACTGAAACTCTTCCCACAGTCAATGCAGTGATACGGTCTCTCTCCAGTGTGTATTCGCTGATGTATTAATAGGTGTTCTGACCGACTGAAACTCTTCCCACAGTCAGAACAGTGATATGGTTTCTCTCCTTTGTGAGTTCGCTTATGCAATTCAAAATTTCCAGACCGACTGAAACTCTTCCCACAGTGAGAACAGCGATAAGGTTTCTCTCCTGTGTGAATTCGCTGGTGTTTTGAAAGGTCTCCTGAGTTCCTGAAACTCTTTCCACAGTCAGAGCAGCAATGCGGTTTCTCTCCTGTGTGAATTCGCTGGTGTGCTGTACGGTGTCCTGATGACTTGAACCTCTTTCCACAGTCAGAGCAGCGATAGGGTTTCTCTCCTGTGTGAATTCGCTGGTGTATCACAAGGTCTCCTGAGTGCCTGAAACTCTTTCCACAGTCAGAGCAGCAATACGGTTTCTCTCCTCTGGTATATTTTAATTTCTCTCCTCTCAGTATTTTTAAATTCCTTAACTGGGTCCTTGCTTTAACTGCTGGACTGGAACCTGGAAAAAACAAACAGGAGAGAAAAATCAGAGACTGTTTTAAGTAAGAAATGCAGCAAATGTTCCTTCCTCATTATGTCGTTTCATGACCTTTTCTGGGTTAGGTAGTGTAGGTAACTGTAGTGTAGTCCGCACCAGGGAGGCTGCAAAACTGATTTGATTTCATCCATCTGAACGCATGAAGGAACCTTCTAACCTCTCTTTAACTGAACTTTAGAGGAATACTAAGGATGAGTGAGTATAAGTTTAATTTATTCATCACAGGAATAGTAACCTACTATACTGTTTTTTCTGGTGTTGTTGATTATTGTTTATTATTTGTCAAAAAGGGTCGCAATGGGTACCTATCTGTTATTAATACTAGCCCGATCAGCTAGATTAGGATAGGGAGATTGTAGGAGGTAACAGAGCTGTACATTTCTACGAGGAATCTGTGCACTCTGATTCTGGGGCCCTGTGCCGATCTTGGAAGGTTTGATCAGGAGAGTCAGCCTAGAACTTTTAGTCTTTTTCGAAAAACAGATTTAAGGGGTGGTGTAAAGTAGACAGAGATTGGGTGTTTGAAATACTATACCAGAGTTGCCAGGTCTGCGGTTTCCCCGCGGAATTGGGCTACTTTAAAAAGACAGCCGCGGGAAATATTTAGGAGTCGCTGGTGGTTCTTTTTGGGCTACTTTCAAGAGGTCTCGTGGTTGTTTGGGCTAGTTTACTTTATACATAAAAAAGAATAACTTTATTAAAAATGAATAAACTTTTGCAGCCTACCCGCCGCAGTGCACACAAACTATGTAAAACTGTGTTTCCCAATAAAATAACATATTGCGCATGACCACAACCACCACTGCGCATGACCATGCGAGTGAACAGGCGTGAGAGACGAACGATTGTGTTAATTGACAGTGAAAAGCAGCCATTTTAAGAAACAGGGTAGAAACATCGAAACCGCTAAAAAGCAGGAAAAATAAAGAAGTAATCTAAATACTGAAAAAATACTGCAAAGACTGGGAAAGAAAAAGGGTTACAAGAATGGATTAGCCGTGTACCTGGCGATGACTCAAAAGCAGCGTGTAGGTACTGTAAATGTGAAGTGCGAGCACATCACAGCGATCTGTTAGCTCACAGTAAGACAGAGAAACATATTAGAAATGCAGCTCCCTATTCAAATACAAGAAGCTTATTTGACACAGGATTTAAGAAACAAGTTGACAATTCCATTAAAATATGTGAGTTGAAGCTGGCAGCCCATATTGCTTGCCTTTCCAGCATCCTCACCGTAGATCATTTGGGATACATAGTCAGGGAAGTTGTACAGAAGGATATTAGTCTTCATAGAACAAAATGCTCAGCACTTATAAAATGTGTCATCGGGCCCATTGTTCATCAGGAGATGCCTGAAAACATCGCCAAAGAGCCATACTCTCTAATTGTGGACGAAAGCACAGACATCAGTGCAAACAAGCAACTCTGTGTGGTGTTCAGGTACTTCAGCAGAAAACTTGATCATATCGTGACATCGTTTGCCGGGATTGTTAGCTTGCCAGCCAGTGATTCTCACAGCATTGCAACAGCCTTGTTCAAATTCTTAAAGGAAAACAAACTGGAAGTGGAAAGATGCATTGGTCTGGCAACAGACGGTTGCATTACAATGTGTGGGAAAAATAATTCGGTACTAACAAAGTTAAGGGAGGTGAATCCAAAAATTGTGTACATCAAGTGTGTTTGTCATTCACTGCAGCTCTGTGCATCAAAAGCAATGGACGTACTTCCTCGAAACATCGAGTACATGGTATCACAGACGTACTCGTGGTTTTCCCACAGCACTCAGCGTCAAAAGAAGTACCGCGATCTCTATGCCACCATTAATGTTGGAGAAGCCCCGCTGAAGATTTTGCAGCTTTCTGACACAAGATGGCTTGCAATTAGCCAGTGTGTTGATCGAGTGCTTTCTCAGTACGAAGAGCTAAAGTTGCACTTTCAGCTTACAAAGGACACTGAAAGGAATTACAATGCTGAACTGCTGTACCAGATGTATTCAGACCGCGTAAACAGAATGTATCTGGTTTTTTTTCAGCCCCTCGTCACTGAGGTCAACAGAATAAACAAACTGTTTCAGCTTGACAGTGCCAATCCAGCGAAACCTCTTGCTGATTTAATGACATTTTACCGCAGTTTGATCCAACGAATCATGAAACCTCACGATTTTCCAACATGGTCATCTGTAATGGATTTTGACATAACGTCCGACAGAAACAGCAGTGGACTTCGGGATCAAGTTCCAGTTAGAACTGTCAGAATCAAAGATCGAACCTCAGAAAGCAGAGGATATCAAACGCAGATGCAGAGATTACATGTTCGAGTTTCTGAAAGAGATCAAACAAAGATTGCCTCCCAATATCCAGCAACTTGAGTCACTTACCGTTCTCAGCCCAACTGTTGTACTCAGTTCCAAAAAGCCACAGCTGGCAAATTTATCATTTTTGCCACTTTACAATGGAGATCTTGGCAAACTCGAACAGCAATGGCGAGCTTTGAACAATGTACACTGGGAGCACACTGAAGACAGCCAAATTAAAGAGTTCTGGGTTGAAGTGGCTAAACACTCCGATGCAGCTGGTGATAAAGATTTCACTGAACTTGGTCTTTTTGCCTTATCTCTTTTAGCCCTACCATTTAGCAATGCATCAGTGGAACATGCTTTTTCACAAATGGCCCTAATCAAAACCAAACTAAGGACCCGCATGCAAGAGAAATTGTTGGAAAACATTCTTAGGGTCAGAGCATATATGCAGCGTAATAAGTGTTGCTGCAACCAATTTCAGCCATCCAAAGCAATGCTGTCACTGTTTACAGGCGACATCTATGAAGCAGATAATGCAGAAGATGGTGCCGACTCAGAGGAGCTTTTTTGAAACTAATATATATATATATATATATATATATATATATATATATATATATATATATATATATATATATATATAAAAGTAAAAATGTTTTATTTTGTACATACTTTTTTCTTTGTACATTTAAAATTGACTTGAGATACACCTGCGTGATGATAACAGCAGCTGGCCCTTACACGAGGAGTTTGAAGGTAAGAAGTTAAAAATGTTTTTTTATGTGTTATTTCAATGCATGGGGCATACTTTCAATTAACTTAACTTTTTTGTGTTTGCAAAAAAGAGCCAACAACTTGCCTTTTTTTTAATTTATTAGGTGTATTTAATTGATGTGTCTGTTTAATTGATTTAATTGATGTGATCATCTAATTAGATTGGTGGCATAACTTTAAAAGATTGAACTGTTTTCTTCTTTGGGAAACAGTAGCAGCATTGAAGGATAGGGCTACATGTTAATGGTAATAAGCTTGGTTTCAGTAAAAAAACAAAACAAATTGGGCTAGTATTGGGCTAGTTTTGAAGTGACTTTGGGCTATAAACACTGTAGAAATCTGGAAACCCTGTACTATACAGAGTATAATGGTCCTGATCCCATTCTGGTTGCAAAGACCAGGGAGTCAAGTTGTTTATTGCTAATTTCCTGAGAGGGACTGTACATACAGTTAAGCTTGCCTATGTTGGGGGGCTCCCGAGTGGCACATCCAGTAAAGGCGCTCCACGTGAGTGCAGGATGCGCTCTATAGTCTGCAAGTCGCGAGTTCGAATCCAGGCTATTCCTTTGCCGATCGAGGACGGGAGCTTCCAAGGGGCGGCGCACGATTGGCCGAGCGTCGCCCGGGGGGAGGGAGGGTTAGGTCGGTCAGGGTGTCCTCGGCTCACCGCGCACCAGCGACCCCTGTAGTCTGGCCCGGCGCCTGCGGGCTTGCCTGTAAGCTGACCGAGAGTTGCGTTGTCCTCCGACGCTGTAGCTCTTGGGTGGCTGCATGGTGAGTCTGCAGTGTGAAAAAAAGCGGTCGGCTTGACGGCACACGCTTCGGAGGACAGCGTGTGTTTATCTTCGCCCTCCCGAGTCAGCGCAGGGGTGGTAGCGGTGAGCCGAGCGTAATGAAATAATTGGCCATTCCAAATTGGGAGAAAATAATAAATTATTGGCAACGACTAAGTTTATAAAAATAAATAAAAAAAGCTTGCCTATGTTGAGAGTAATTGAACATGCAAATGGGAAAGGCTTGCCTAGGTTGCAAGAGAACCCAGAGAGTCATTTGTTAGATTGGGTTGCAGGAGAAACCAGAGAGCAGTTGAATGCACAATAAGCTTGTCAAGGTTACAGGAGTTTTCTGGGAGTAATTGTGTGTACGATAACCTTGTTTGTTGATTGTAAATGAGAGAGTAATTGGAAATAAACTCATTGATTATATGTTGCATCACAGATCTGCTGTATAAAAATAGAATAAATGAATAAGAGTGATTGAATATTAACTCCAATATATCAGAGGACAAACCCGCCGATTAGCAATAAAGATCATTTTAAATCTGTGTATTAGAAATAAATGAATAAGAGTGATTGAATATTAAGTCTAGTATATCGGGGGGGGGGGGGGGTAAGCCTGCCGATTCGGAATAAAGTCATATTCCCCAATAGATGTCATATTAACCCTGTAGACCCCAGATTAAATACAGAACCCTCCTGTAGATTCCTGAGAATTTTGACCAACAGTGGCGATTCCACCTAAGTTTGATTCAAATAAACATAACTAAAAAAAAAAACAAGTAAAATGTATAATTACAGGTTTTATTAATTCTAAACAGGACAAATTATTCTTTGAAACAACACCAGCCTTGACAGTTTGTGCAAAGCAGACAGCAGAGTGAAGAGATGGGTAAGACGAAAGGGCTTCCGGGTCGCGTCCGCCACTGAACAGAGACGAGAAGGAAGGAGGGGCTTCTGTTCCATTAGCCAGTAAAATGAGAAAAGGCGGAAAAGAAGGCGGGGCTTCTAGTCCGGCAGCCAGTAAGAAGGCAGCTGCCATCCTGTTGGTCAGGAAAGAAGGAGCTCTCAGCCTAGCAGTCTAAAGGGGAGGAGCTACCGCCAGCCAAGTTACCAGAGAAGGAAGCGGAGCTCTCAGCCCAGCATTCTCAGGGGGAGGAGCTACCGCCAGCCCAGGAAGGGGGAATGGCAGTCATGTCAACCAGAGGGGGCGGAGCTATGGTTCCCACGGGGAGAGAAAGTGAGCCTGTCGGAGCGTCTGGAGCCGACAGCACCCCTGCCTGAGTGGCCGTTTGCCCCAGCAGCAGCAGAGTAGTGGCTGTTGTCACCACTAGCAGCAGTGTGGCCACTGCCACCACCACCGCCAGAGCGGGCGTTGCTGACCCTATGCCCTGCACCGCAGCCAGATGGGTTAGTGCTGCTACATGGGGACATGGGGCTTAAGGGAAAATGTGGTGGTTAAACGGGCGCCTTCTAACAGAAGCCCAGGGGGCAACAATAGGATAAAATTAGAGACAGCGGTTAGCAGACGGCAGGGCGTCCAGGTTAGAAAAGGCAGCCATGTCCATCTGGTATTTGACAGGTGTCAGGGTCGGAGTTGGATGGACTCTAACTTTCCCACCCCCCCCGCCCAGAGGTTAAACGTTATTAGGAGGGAAGTTAGCCTTTTCTGTCGGAACGGCTTTTGTGAAAGTGGGAGGAATATGATCAGGCTGTTGTCAAATGACTGGGCTTTTAAAAGAGAACCGAGTGCCAGTAAGTGCCAAAGTCATAGTCTTCAAAGTAAAGTGTCAAAATGCTTGAGTGATGTTATGGGAAACATATAAAAGTTCAAAATGTATGTGAATTGTTTTTGAAAAAAAAAAAAGTACCAGAAAACTCTGACTATTCAAAAAGGTCGCTGTAAGAGATAGCCGTCTCTTTTAAAGAAGAACATAACATTAAGTTTCATATTGCACACACTATAGCTTCTAGAGGGAGAGTGAATTAGAGGACTGGGAATGTTAATCAAATCTCTTAACTGTTTCATCGATTTTTACCTACATAATTGGGTACAATTTGGTTTCGACAAACAAACCTACAATAAATTGAACTGTGTTTGGGGTCTCAAGCTGTGTTGTACGGGCTGTGTGAGAATGGAGAGAAAGATGTCCAGCTGCATTCTGGGACTACAGGCTCTCACCACACAGACACACACACACACACACACACACACACACACTCATTTGAATGCCCACTTTTTAAATAATATACTTTGAAAACTTAGAAGTGATTAGGAAGAAAATAACATGAATTTGGTGATTGATTTTGCATAGAATTAATTAACACATGAAGCATTTTGTTATAAGAATCATTTAAATTGTTTATTTCTTACTTTTGATAAACAACGAAAGACCTTGGCTGTTAACTCAATCTGGTAGTTATGGACATGTTCATTAAATTACATTGAAGTTTTACCCAATTAGCCAAATTTGATAAATTACTGTGGATGGTCTTTAGGAGCAGGTCCATTACGATGTTTATCTACCAGTACCATTGAGAAAGATCCATGAGAATAAATGCAATTCATATTACAAAAATAAAAAGTAATCTGAACATTTGAAATGTAAGACACATTGACATTGTAATAAGAAAACAAGTTTTACTTTAACCATTAACTAATTAATGGCTTGTAGACTGAGATTATGGAAAAGCTAATGATTAAAAACTATTTACAAAAGGGGCCTTGGGCAGCAAATTTGACGGGACCACGTGAAATTATAGACACATGTGGCGAGGGGAATATTATGGTTTGTAAAAACAAGGAAACAGCCGACATATAAATGGTTTCATGCGGATTAGTGCAAATTGTTTAAAGGCTGATATTGTCTAGAATACATTCTAAATTAAAGTCGTAGACCTATATTTCAATGGGGAGGTTGGGGCAAAAGGCATGCAATATATATTTAAGGTTTTCAAATATTAACAAAGAATAAATCCTTCACTTGATTTTTCATTTCAGAAGCTGCTGTTCTGTGTGCATTGGTGAGCCTGCTAGCAGTCACTGAAATGCACCCTTGGCCAGATCCCTGTGTTCCCTCAATGAGAGATCAACAAGCCGATTACTGCTTTGCTATGAACTAAGATCTGGTGGAAGCAGTGATTAACAAATGAGGAGAACTCCACAGTGATGTTAATAGAGGGGAAGCGAGAACCCGCAATTGATACAGGCAGTACCTCCAGAACAAAATACTGATGAACAAAAACGCATAAAACCTGCTGCTTTACCAAAGATTGGAGATGTCAAATCCCTAAAGAAAGAGGAACACGGAGGCTGGGTAACGACTTCATTCAAAGATTGGAGATGTCAAATCCCTAAAGAAAGACGAACATGGAGGCTGGGTAATGACTTCATTCAAAGATTGGAGATGTCAAATCCCTAAAGAAAGACGAACATGGAGGCTGGGTAATGACTTCATTCAATATCCATTGTTGTTGAAAAATTCCTATTGGGGGTGGGGGGGGGGGGAATCGGACATTCCCTTTAAGGAGTTGCGAATTCATCCCTTCAATGCAAAACACACTGGAACTTACTGGTTGCAATACACCACACAATAAACTTGGACCACTCTCAATGTGTTTCAGCTTTCATTTCTGAAACAAAAACCCATGATTATTGCCACGACCACGACCAAAATCACTGATACCACATAGTCCACAGACTACTCCAGGATCCGCAAATAGACTTGTGTTTACTCGTTTCGAAAAGACTACTGTTGAAAATGTTCAAATAATCAATGCTGACTGTGCTTATTAATGTTGATAGTTGGAAAAATATGCTAGAAATGTATTGTTTAAACGACATTAGGTCTAACTCGAAAGTTATCCAGGGTGCCATTTCCCAAAAGTAACTCGACCATCGTAACAGCAACGTGTCAAATCTGATGTGTTTCCCAAACACCGTCGTTAGTCAAGGAGCTCATGAATAGCATTGTGGGTTCACGAGTGGTCTGGGGTAATTGCGAGGAGACTTTGTGAGCACACAAGGGCTGCGGAGCACCACTTGAAGTGTGTGTGTTGAGGGCATCAAACATATACATTCTGGTTTAAGTTTAATAATTCTTGCTTTGAACAGTATATCGCGTTGCTTTGTGTTGAATTTATTGCATTTATAACACATAAAAAGGGTAATTTTATTAAGAATAAAAAAGACCAGTATTTAATTGTATCGTTTTGAAGCCAGGTTACCTTCAATTGCAATGTGTAAAATAAAGACGCATTATATGAGGGCAGAAGTACAAAGTTTAGTAATACAAAGTGTACATAAGATCATGATTTAAATGGAAATTGAAATAATATCTGGAAGATGCTGTTATCACAATACATAATGGTTACTCCCCATGACCCTATAAAGGATTAAGTGGTTATGGAAATGGATGGATGGGTGATGGTTACTTGGATATACTGAACGGAGACATCACCACCAGGGGCCATAAGAAAAAAACAAACTATTATTATCATTGCGCTGTAAGCCTAACCTACCTGCATTCTATATCTGGGATGGATTGAACTTATTATTACCAGTATTAGACCTATTATTATTTCATTACTTATCTTTATTAATAGACAACATTGATCTATATTTATAAACAAAAGTGCTAGTAGTTTATATCTTTAATTTACTTATTTGTATATAGAGCTTGTTTTTACTGTACCGTCAGTTCAGGAGAGTCCAGTTAAGAAGAGAAAGATTGAGTTTGGCACGGTTGTTTTGTATCCCTTTTCACTGTAATAAACCCTCCATGCTTGATTCAAGTGGCCTGTTCGCATTTATATAACCCATGCCTGGTTGTCTAATCTTTTTAAACCCTTACAATATTACAGTATATTAACAATACAAATTTGTATCTCTGCTTGTTCATTTTCCAAAGTTTCCTCGTCTATATAATCGCCAGGTCTCAAATAAATCGGCGGTCTCCAATAGGCGCTGGTCTGCTCGTGAGTTTTGTAAATAAATGCCTGGCCGTTTAATAGAAGTTTCATGGTATGTGTTAATGTCCATTTAACTGCTGTTAAATACTTTTGTACATGTCCGGCTACAGAGATTAGCACTGTCTCTCAGAGCCGGCCTTAGGGCAAGGCAAGCAAGGGGACCGCCTAGGAGGGCCCCACCCCCAAATTGTGTATATGACGTCTTGAAATGAATCCCGATTCAGACTCTTCACAATAATCACCTCCAAAATATATTGATTTCTGCTGACCAATTTACTGTATGCACAGACTGACAAAGTGGACGTATTTCCTCATGTGTGTACTTGTTCTGCCATAACGCCATAACGGCCCTTTTATTGAAGGATGGGTCCTGATCATGACATGCTTTTTTTAATTAGTAAAAAAAAATACTTTTTTTTTTTATAAAAAAACACTCAAGCAAAAAAGTAAACCTACAAAAAAAAAGGACCCTTCACTACAGCATTCACACAGCGATATTACAGGCTCAGCTGCAATTTGGCAGCATACCTCCATTTACATAGAAGGCAGATCATCCAGTGTTAAAACATGCTGCCGGTGTGTCACACTTCAAAAGAATATACTGTATGTTGCACACATTAAATAGGGATTCGTTTTTTTAAAAACAAAAACATTCTGTTCTTCAAATCTGCAAGAGCACAAAACATAAAGCCTACCGGTAACTCACATTTCAGTATGTTGCTTAGACAAGTTAAACTGACAGTTTGTTTCAAACTTTTTGTGCCATGTAATGATACACATAAAACAGGAGGCTACAGTATTTTAATTAAAGAATAAACCATTTTAGCCAGAACTCTCTAACTTATTCTAATAAATTAAACTTTGTTTTATAATATAAAGCAGAAATGCTGTTAACATATGGTATTTTTAACAGTATTTGTGTTTTTATCATTTATATTCTGAGGTGAAATTAAATATTTAAGCTATTTATTACCCAACCTGTGACATAAAATATACAATATAGTAGCCTACGCTGGTCAGACAGTTGGTTTCGAACTTCAGCCCCGTGTCATCAGCTGCAGATGTGGGCAGGACCAGATTTCAGAACACGAAAAAATAAGGGGAGTTTTAGGACTGTACCAGTAACATCTATTACATACATTATAGGGTGTTACATACTGTCCTATATAAAATGTGGTGTCTGTTCACACTGAGAAAAATCTGCTTCACACCGGCACTGTGCCGCCACTGAACCACCTTGAGAGTGTCGCTGCATTTACCAGGATTTCCCATTGACACAAAGTGATTCCGCATCAGTGCCGCCACAGACACAGTGATTTGCTTCAGTGTAGACAAGTATGTGAAATGAACCTGGATGCTAATGTGGAGCCCTGCTATCTGTTCTCAGCCTCTCAGTCACACTGTGGCCATCACTGAGTGTAGAATGACAATGTCACAGCTAGTCAGTCACTCACCTGCTGGACTGCACTCTGAATGTGAGCTCTCGTCGTCCTGTCCACCTCCTTGCGTGCTGTTGGGAGAGCCTTCCTCTCCAGAGCCTTGCTTTCTCGCATAGATTCTCTCCAGCACCACGCTACACTCCCGCAGGTGTACCGGACCCAGCTCAGTGGGGGCTGCTTTCAAGTCTTCGGATTCTTCCTTCCCTGGTTTCAAGAGTACCTCCTCTTTCAGGGGCTCCAGTTTAATATGCACCATTTCCAGCACCTCTTCTTTCATAGGAACTGGTTCTTCTGTCTGGGAGATCTCCAGTTCGTTGCGCTCAGCTTTAATTCCAGACACCACTGGCTTGATGCTGTCACAGGGCGTCTCACAGAGCTCCTGTTTAATGGGGAGGGCAGCCAGTCCAGTGAACTCCAGTCTAATGGGGACCAGTTCAAGTTTAGGGAGCTCCTCTTTAATCGGGACAGATTCCATCTTCACATTGTCCAAGGCATCAAACGTGGTTCTGCTTGGTAACTGTCAGAAAAAAAAAGAAAAAAAGATTAAGGGCTGGTTTCATATCACAGACCCTGATTAGCACTAATGCTGAGGCATGTCTACACTGAAGCAAATCACTGTGTCTGTGACGGCACTGATGTGGAATCACTTTCAGTGTCAATGGGAAATGCTGGTAAAATGCAGAGACTCTTTATTCTGTCACTGACCCGTCTCTCGAGGTGGTTCAGTGGCGGCACAGTACCGGTTCTGAAGCAGATGTTTCTCAGTGTAAACTGCAATGCCACAACAGACACTGCATTTTACATAGAACAGTATGTAACACCCTATTATATTTGTAATGGACGTTAATGGTACACTCCTAAAAAAAACATTTTTTTGTGTTTTGAAATAGGGTTCAACCCGCTACGCTCCCCTGCCTCCCGAGCCCGCTCCTTCTCCACCCTTGCTCCGCAGTGGTGGAACGACCTTCCTACAGATGTCAGGACTGCCCAGTCCCTGACCACATTCCGGAGCCTCCTTAAGACTCACCTCTTCAAACAGCACCTGTAGAACTCCTCTGTTGTATCCTGGGACACTATCACCCTTCATTTAAATGTGCTTTATTTTGCTCTTATCTGCCCCCTATTTTACTGCATTTAATCCTGTATTTCAGAATATTGTAATCTGCCAAGTGTTTAACCTGTAGTAGTTTGTACTTAATCATATCCTGATGTATCTATCACTATTATCTTCTGTATTATTGAATTGTGGTTTGTCACACTTGAACAAAAATTATTGTATTTCTTGCTCTTATTGTATTACTTGTATTGTAACACTTGAATGTATTTGTATCTGCTTGCGATTGTAAGTCGCCCTGGATAAGGGCGTCTGCTAAGAAATAAATAATAATAATAATAATAATAATAATAATAATAATCTGCAGCAGGGAGCCGAAGTTCAAAACAAACAAACTGCAGTGTACAAAAATGAGGGTCGATAGAATAAAAGAAGTCATTTTTAAATTACTAAATGATGCTTTAATCATGTCAAACTTTGTGTAGATCAACTTATTTAAAAAATGGATTGATTTGATCGATTGCTCAAAGTAGGTGTTAATCCCCAGGGATCCTAGAAATCTGTTTATAACAGAATACTGTGGAAAAATGCGGAATTTGCATTTTGGCAGAGAATTTGTATTTTTTACATTTTGTGAAGAATGCAAAGAACATCTATGAACCCCACCAACTGAATGAGTTGTAAATGTTTTAATGTAAGCACCAGTAACACTTCTGCAATGTGCACATCATCACCCTGTTGTGTTTGATCAACCGCTACACCTACACTCTACAAGAAGCCTGGGAAAGTACTGGACGTACTTCATTCATCCCGTGGGGATAAAATAAAATAAGGGTTTTGGAGGTTGCCTGTGCTTTGAAGTTTCGGTTAGGATTGTTAGGATTATGGTGAATTATAAAAAAAAAAAATCATGTGATGAACGAATAGCAACTGCCCACCAGCGTCGAGTATGTGGGGGCCGTGAGACCTCAGCCCTCCTCGGGCAAAGTCAGCATTTTAAAAGGGGGCTCAACCCCCCCCCCCCTATGTTTTGAGACATGTCAGGGCATCCCTGCTGATCACAAATGAAAAGAAAAATGGTTTCACATTACTAGCGTGAAATACATTGAAAGCACTTAGAACAAAATACCTATACAGTTTGTATACACAGCAATGCAGTTGAATACGTTTGCCTAGAGATTTATTGGTATAGTACTTCTGACAGATATATCTTATAGTCAGTCTGACATACATAACCAACCCATAAATAATTCTTTAAAAAAAATCTTATAACTGCTGTGACTACATTTTCACCATTCTGGTGTGGTCACGTTCATGGGTTCTTTGTTAAAGATCACTTAACTCTGTTATTTTACGGTCAAAACTACAGATATATATCTATAGATAGATCTAGAGCTACAATCAGCAGAGTTCAAGTGAGATTTCGGTCCATCATCTTGGGTGATGATAAGAACACGAGAGAGTACACATAGTTCTACAAATGTCTCTGGAGGGGTTCCAGTTTAGTAATACACACCATTTCCAGCACCTCTTCATTCACAGGAAGGGGTTCTTCTGTCTGGGAGATCTCCAATTCATTGCGCTCAGCTTTAATCCCAGACACCTCCGACTTGATGCTGTCAGATGGCATCTCACAGAGCTTCTGTTTAATGGGGAGGGAAGACAGTCCAGAGAACTCCAGTCTAATGGGGACCAGTTCAAGTTTAGGGAGCTCCTCTTTAATCGGGACAGATTCCATCTTTAAACTGTCCACAGTATCAAATGGGGTTCTGCTCGGTAGCTGCCAAAAATAAAAAAAAGAAAGATTATAAGTACTGTCAAAGAGGTTTAAGTGGGGGCTCCTGACAGGCACACCCAGTAAAAGCGCTCGCCCGAGTGCAGTGGATTTGTATTTCACTTTCAGACACCAGAATTTAAGGTGGACTTAAAAATACCAGAATTATTCTGATCTGACTCTTAAGGTGGATTTCACTTTTAAATCGCCACAAAACATGAAGATGTTTAATTTAAATTACTGATTGCGCATGCGTCTATTCAAAAAACGCCTGCAAATTCGGCGAGTTTTCGGTTTAACCCTGAAGCAGAAATCGTGTTAACAATTGACACACACACACACACATTATATATATATATATATATATATATATATATATATATATATATATATATATATATATATATATATATATGTATATTTAAAACATGGATTACATTGTCAACGTGTAGTTTATACTAACGTGATAATGTTTCAGAAAATGCGGAAACATTTGACTACATGATGTATTCACACACAAACAGGAAACAGGCTGCTCTCGTACAAGCAGTGTTATAGATTGGGGGGTTTCCACAAACGATTAGATTCACACTGTGTATCACTTCTAAATGAACACACTTTATTGAAAATCACACATCCGGTACCACGAACTCAGCTCTTCCCAGAATCCCGCTCTCCAACATCTTCCTACCAGACCCCATCTCCCTGTAACAAAGGTTCCCACCGAGTAAGCGCTACAATTCATTGAATCACCAGACTGTTACATTTGCTTAGTTGCAGGTTAGTAATATTACGAAAGCACACAATTACTTTACTTGCTTGTTCTTATATAACTGACCAATATAAATCCAGGATTTTATGAAATGGTTAACAACTCACCCGCTACTAATCTTCAAAACTCAAACCCGCCGCAATACTTACGCTTTAAAATGATGCGTCCGGTTCAGTTGAGTTTTTGGAAACCAAGCTTGTTCTGGGGGCAGAACGAATGCTTTGCTTCTGATTGGTTACTTGCGAGTCTGAAATATTTAATGGAACATTTGATTGGCCAGATTATTTGACAAAAAAGAAGGTGGGGAAAGACCCAAAAGAATTCAGGTGTGTCTGACTTGCGGTTAGAACTACCCACTGAAATGCATAGAATTATATAAAATATTGTATAGAAGAAAAGAGGCTGTATCGAACTACCGATATTTAATATTTTTTTTTAATTTTGCAAGATTCGTACATATACAATATTTTAATACTAGTGTTTCCAAAGATGGTTTATTCAAGTTTTTCATGGCAATGCAGTGTTGGTGATACAGAATGAGACTTGAGTTTAAAATATGTCTGCCTTGAGCAAGTGCAGGTCTGTGTCCCTCCTGACCGAATCATCTGACGAGCATAAACAAATAACCACTAAACCTACTGCTGCCCCTCGTCAGCGGAGTCCAATGACATATCTAGCCCTTTATCATTCATTACACAATACAACTGAGATCGGCTGTTTTAATAACGGTGTGTGGATTTGTGGGGGGTCGTCAGAAGGCAGGGTCAGGACACAAGGAATGATTTAGATTTATTTGAATTTGAGCTCATTTCTGTTTCTTTACGTGTTTATTTTCCCTTCAGTATAAAGTTTGCTTTTCAGGTTGTGTGTGTGTGTGTCGTTTTATGGCCGTGCACATGCGTTTCTTATGTTTTATTTGTTCTTACCCCGTGGTCAGTTTTGGTGTCGTTTAAATTTGGTATTTAGGCTACCGAAAGAACAATACAGACGAGAATCTTGTATGAAGTTTGTCCGACCACCCGCAATTATCGAAATAAATAAAGTAATATGTAAATATTGGAATGAATAAATAAATACGCATGGGAATAAATACATTTATGTCGATATTTATGTATTCAGTCATTCATTTTAAGCAATGCTTTTTTCCTCGTGTAGCACTATTCCGGTATTAGTTACTATGAAACATACTAAACCACCACAGCTTTTCGCTTACGGCCATACCACCTTGAGAACGCCCGATCTCGTCTGATCTCGAAAGTTAAGCAAGGTCGGGCTTGGTTAGTACTTGGATGGGAGACCGCCTGGGAATACCATTTCCCCACATATATCGAATAATTTTCTCACACTTGCGCCAACTAGAAAAAAATTATACATTTTATTTTAACATTTAACATGAAACTTTTAACATAAGTAAATGCTATGAACTCAATCCATCCTGCCCTTTTCCCATGTGTGTGTGTTCGAGTTTGTTAAAACATAAAAAATTACATTATTTTTCAGTTTAATAAATAGACATTGTTGTGGAATTACGTGATTTCAAAGACATTGAGATTCAATGTATTATCAGTATATCCTGCTAAGAAATAAAAAGTATATCAGCCTATATATGTACAGTAAAATGGTACATGGATATTTAAATATGCTTTTCTATTTTCTAGCTGCCATGAAAACTTATTGGTGTTCCTTAAAAAGAAAAAGCAACAAATCCAACATTTGGAACAGACGGCATCTTGAGGAGAGAAGAAGAAAGTCAATAAGAAATGTAAGTGGTTTTACTATACGGTTGCAATTAAGGACAAATATTTTAACACATTGAAATGGTCTTTGTTTTTGTTAACTTTTTCTTAACTCAAATTTTGAAAGATAAAAGTCAAACCATGAGGTAAAATATTACGAATTAACAAACTGTCTTAAGAATTGTATAATTGTTGATGTAGACCTGACTTGGAACCTTAAAAGTTTTGCTGAATGTATCGGACACTACTTCAAATAGTCCACATTGTATTGGACAGGAATAAGCAATATAAAAATGTCAGACGCATGGAGAGGTGTCATTCAATAGTTGAAATGCTTTGTAAAAGAAAATGTCAAAATGAAATTTGTTTATTGCTAATTTTTCCAGAAACTACAACGTCGTCTCCAAGTCCTGTCAACAGCTGAGAACAGTAGTTAAGCCCAGGCGATGGGCATCACCAGCATTTAAAGAGGTGAAGAAACACCTTGACTTACAATCCAGGGCGAGAAGCCCACAGACAAAACCCCCGAAAAATGGGGTCATACTTAATTAGAGAGCATCCTGAACTTGAATCAGCCTGGATTACTCGGGAGAAATGAGCAGTATTCAATCAAATATGTCATGATAACAAAAAACTCCAAGTCCCATAAGCAAGTTGATAACCCCTCAGCTCCAAGCTAGTGCCACTGGAAGCAAACCCTGTCACTTGTTTCTCTAGATCTAACTCTGGACAATGCAAAATTGAAGAAACATGGTGGTTTGATTACAACATAATTTCTCATTTTTTGTTGACCCTTGCAAGGTCATAGGTCGAAGGAGAAATTAAAAAAAAATAACAACCATAGTTTCTGCACTCAGCATGTCAGAAAAACCCAGGTGATTTTTTCTAGTAAAATCTGCACTGGTTGAGTTGGTATGGAATGACCCATATATTAACATGGTGTGCACCTCAAATAGATGGAAGATTGGGTGCTTTAGTCTTCTTTTTCTAACTTGGATTATAACTTATAATAATAAAAATGATGTTATCTCAATTTCAGACACATTTTTAAATGAGGAACTCAGAAGTCCCTGAATGAATTCTTATTTTTTATTCAGGATCAGCACATCAGCGTTATTGAAGGCAGTTTATTCTTTATTGTCTTGCCTCCTGTGTCATCCTTGTTACCCACCTGGTCTCCTTCATTCCTTATGTGTGCAGCAGCTCCCTGGCACACATGTCTCAACACTTATAGGCCAGTTCATTCTGAACAGGCAGATTTCTAATGCCCCTCCTAGAGAGCAGGAAAGCACTGAGAGGCTAAACATAAAACTACAGGAAGGATAATCTAACTGTACTGTGAGTCACCCAACCCTATCAAGTCCCACCTGTGTTCACAGCTCAGATCTCATAGAACTGTCTGTGACACTTATTGAAACAGAAGTGCAGCGCTTAGAACATATATACAAATAGAACTAATCCACTCTTCTATTAAACTGTGAACTTAGTGTTTGATTGAATCCCTCTCTGGAAACAGGCAGCAGTGCCCTGCCAAGCTGCACACACTGCCATCACTCTGTCACATTTTCACTTTTCATGTTCTCTTTTTATTGTATTATTTGCTCTGCACACACTCTTAACTCAGGGGAGACGTTGAGGAGGACAGAGATATTTAAAAACTCCTAGTGGTTTATGTTTGAGCACTGGACGAGCGGTGTGTCCATAAAACCTTTATTTAATCAAGAAAACCATGCAGACTCATTTATTTGAAGTTGTACGAATCAGAGCAACATCAGCGCCCCTTCGGTTTATTAAAATGCCTTTAATATTGGTTTAGTAGTTTGCGCATACCACCAAAACCCCAAAACATGTAACAATAATTAGCAATCCTAAGTTTATTACAAACTCAGCATTTAATACTTCAATAACATAATACAATTATATGTATTTAGTGCAGCCCTCGGGCCGGCTAAGCACAAAGCCTACAAGCACCCACTGCTATGTTTTAGCACATTCAATATAAGACTCTCAATACTAAAACATGGTTTCAAAACCTCATAGCAATATAACCAATACATGCAAGATACAATATTACCATTAATATGCTTACCTTCTATTATGAGGAAGAGTAGCATGAACAAAAGAGAAGGACTGTCCTGTGGAGATCTGCAAAGGATGGACCACGTGGCTCTGCAAAGCTGAGTCTTGGTTGTGGTGGTTTTAGTGTGATCAGCCCAGGGTTTTTATACAATTTTTGTCCCATTGAAAGCAATGGGAGGCCCCAATTAGTTCCAATCATCAATCTTCATGGACAGTCCTTATCTCTTAGCGAACAGTAATCTCTAAGGAATTCAACCAACTCTTCAGACCCACTTTGATCTCATCCACTCATCCTTGGCCCCCTCCTTTATTTAAAAAGTTTAGGTAAAGCAGAGATCACAAAATCCTTGCTATTTTGATTCACTACTTAATATGTGTGCATTATAAAAAGGAGTGGTGTTTAAATATATGCAACACCAATAATTGTGTGTAATATAAAAAGAGTGGTGTTTGAATATATGCAACACCAACAGTTTATATCATAATATAGCAGTTATAGTTATAATGGTTATAATTGATTACATGAACTTGGCTTTCAAAAATATATTCCCTCATGTCATCTCACTCAAATTAGTTTCCTTCTTTCCTTACTGGTGTATGTTTAGCCGGTATTATCGGGAACTTTCATTCTATATCTTTTTAGTGTAGAGTTTTCTTCTCATGGAAAACCTAACTATTTTACTGAGCTGTGAAGTTGTAATGTATTTTTCTCCTATGGGCCCCAATTGCCTGAACTCAATTGACATCCAGATGACCCTGTATGTTTCAGCTATACTCATACTGGCTAAATCCAGTTTGTTAAAGACACCTCTTCCCTTGCCAAGTTTGGTAGTGATGGATGTTTCTATAAATCTCCTTACACCTATGTCTTGCATGCCTCCTCTGCCCTTCGACTAGCTATTTTAGGTGTTAAGACCATCCATTCTAACTCCCTATTTTTGCAGTCCAGCCCCTGATACTATAAGCCTTCTGATAAGAAAATTCCGGCTTCTTCCCACCAAAGAGGCCTTCCAGCAGCTAATACTAATCTCTCCAAGGGCAGGCTGATAGAGAGTTCAAGAAGATAGGTCACATAGAGTTTATTCTTCTAAAACCTATCTCCTGCTTTTATTCTTCATTATTTATTCAATCCTTTTATTTTGTATGTTTACCACAACTTCTTTTTATGCTGCGTCTTTTAACTTCAGAGTCAAACGAGTACCTTACTTCTTATAACGTATGGCTGCTAACCTTATTACTTTCTGCTAGCAGCAGCATAGCAGCAATGTTACAATAGGATTTTATTCAATTTTTCTGTTCTCTATTTGTGGTGTATCTTCTGAAATGCTTATTTTTCTTAAGTTAGAGTCTGTTTTTTACTCTAAGTTGTTCTTACTCACCTACTTATTTTAAAACTGAATTACAAGCAGAAACCGACTCAAAGCGAGGTCTTTTAATCCCTTTCTGTTTTTCTCTTTCCCTTTAGAATACTCCTAACTCCTTTTTCCTTTATATTCGGAAAGTATAATTCTTCAATGTAAGCACACAGTAATTCTTTTCATTGAATTAGGACTCAGTTTTCAACTATGCTCATCTTGATAGAAAACAGCTTCAGGTATGCTATCATATTAAGCAAAGTGAATCATATGATCTTATACATAAAAATTGTTCATAGTACACTATTATTTAAACTAAATATAATTACCACTACCTATGATTACATGTTACCACAACAACCTATACCATTTAAAACAAGCATATTAACATACATCTATTAGTACAGCATTATTCTGTATTCAAGCTGAAAAGTGTTAACAGAGATTTTAGCACTAAATTCTGGGAATCGTGCCAATTTTAATAAGAGACTGCTCAAGGCCGGCCAGTGTATCAAGTTGTACCAGATTCTGTTATACGGTCTTACAGAGAGAGAGCACTTTACAGTATTCGTTACAGACTAAAGATTATTCAAACATTACAAATGGTTACAACACATATCATCTCATTAATACATTTCATTTTTAAATCATCCAGTCCATGTCCAATGTTTCAGCTCGTTCCCAGCAGGACTCCACTTCTGTCTTGGGTTCAGCTCGGGTCGGCTCTGCAAACACCACAATACCTATTTTGCTCTACATTATTAGTGGGCAGACTTAATACAACTGAATCTGAATCAATCGAGGAGCCGTGAACTCTAGCCACTGAAATTCTCCATGCAAAGGAATCCAATTTCTTACTACACATAATAACTGGTTCGGGGTCACCCGTGACAACTCACACTGACCACAAGAGGGAGCCAGAGCACTACTGCTGCCCCATACTGTAACACAGTAATAAAACAATTGAAATAGGCAGCAGCAGTGAGCTCCCCAGTCAGTCCAGTTCTTCCATTGTTAACACAAGGCTCCTCACACCCAGTCATCTAAACACTCCAGTGTGGTCTGTGTCTGGAGGAAGGAGCTGCTCACCGTGGTGTAGTTTACATGTATGTGTCACGGGTAGGGTGTCCACGGTAACCTGTATGATACCAAGAGATTTTGTCGACTACGTCACCTTGGGTTTGGGAAGGACAAGGACCTTCATGGCCGAGAGGAAATAGAATTTGCCCCACGCGGCTTGGCAATTTTGAGTGAGTATTTAGGGCGCTGGCCTAAATCTTCTATAACGCTGGTTTGTGGACTGACCACGACCTGCGTTCCCTCTGCCTGCCGGTCGGGCTCGGTTACCTGCTGGTGTGCCCTGAGGGCGATGCCTTAGGTCACCCAGTGGAGCTGTGGGGACTGGGACTGTTTGTGTGACAGTCCGAGTCTGGGGAGCTCGCCAGCGGCTCGACCTACCCCATGCAGAGGCACGGGGAGGGAGCAATGCGGCCACCTGACTGGATGCCTAGCGTTCCTTTTGGGAACTTTGCAAAATCTCCTCCACTGCTGGCCCAAACGTATGACCTGGGGATATGGGCGCGTCAAGCAGCGCGGCCTTATCCGCATCAGGGACCCTGGCTTGAATGCCATAGCTGTCTACGAGCCACCACTAAGCTAGCCAGGCTCCGGCCAAGGGCTTGCCCTTGGAGACCGGAGACTTGCAGCAGTGTGCTGGACAGGAAGCGCAGCTCCATGGCCACAGGCCCGGGGAGTGGGGCTTCACGCAATACACCATCTAAATACGTGGTCAGCACACTAGCTGTATTAGCCAAGCGAGTTGCTTGCGCTTCTGCTGCGTAGGCTCGCTTCAAATGTGTCTCCGTCACCCTGCATTGGGGGTTCGGGCACGCCGGGTCTTTAATAAGACCACCCACCGGCGGGGCCTTAACCAGGGCTGCAATGGTGGAGTCTAGCAGGAGGCGAGCGATGCGGCCTACTTCAGCACACTGAGTCCCGAGGCCTGGTGGTCCCAGGAGGAGCGTACCTCCTCCAAAAAATGTGGGAAGGCTGGGAACCTCTGGGGGCGGGGAGCCAGCGCCTGCTTCCGGAAAACGGACCAGCGTGGTTCTGATGCTGGCATCCAGGGGAGCTGCAGGAAAGCTGCAGCACGTCCCACGAGTGCCGAAATGGAGCTGGACAGCGGGGTGGTACTGGTCAGAACCAGGCTCTTCCTCGGCAAGGGTCTCACCCACTTGCATCTCCGAGGAGAAAGAAGCCCCGTCGCCCGAGGCCGCTATAGATAGCGTGTCCTCCTGTACCAGCTGAGACGACCCTGCCCACCCCTCCTGCACTCCCATGGGAGAGGGGGGGGTATGGCGATTGGGGCTGCGGGACCTGGACAGGGGAAGAGCTCCAGGACCTGGGTCATCTTGGCCTTGAGATCCATAATGTCCATACAGGGATGAGACATAGGCCTGGCCTTGTGCATTAGCACTGAGGCACTGTTTGCACTGCAACGAACACTGGCAAGTGTTAGCATAGTGTATACAACCACTATTGTTGCAGCAAGGCTATTAACCTTGTGCACCTTGTGCCGAGTACCCTGTTTACACTGGGTACTGCGCAGCACTGTGAGCTATATGCTAGGTTGACCAGTGCCTACGCAATTAGCGCAACGTGCACCACATGTACTGCTTGCACTGTGCGTCCCAGGCACCGTATCTACGTGAACTGCGTACCATGCGTAATCACACTAGAGTGGTAGAGGTATCAGCACGCATGCACACGTGTTCTGTGTGATCCGAGCACTGCACACTCCGAGTACTGAGGGCACTAAGTGCACCGTGTATCGTGCAGCGTTGTTGTGCACTACCACTGAGGCGCTGGGCACCGTGTGTCGCATATTAAGCACCTGTGCCCCGAGATAATAACATCACGGGCTAACCGTGCGCCGCGGTACCGCAGCACCAGGGAGGCCGCTACGCAATGTGCCTACCCTAACCGCGTGGTCAACACACACACCTGGTCAGCGCGTAGCGTGTACCGGGGGGACGCAGGGCCGAAGCCACGGTGGGCGAGTATAAGCAGACAATAAACACAGTGAAAAATAGTACACTGTTTGTTTACAGCATTGCAAACACCTTGCTGCCTAGAGAGCACACACACCACAAACAATACATTCAAAGTAATACCGATAAATATGACACACAAATAACATTAGTTTAAATTATTATTATTCAACATATACATCATTCAATAATAATAATAATAATAATAAAATAGGCTTCTAATCAATAAACTGCATTTCTGTTATTACTTTGGAAGAGAATTCAATTGCTGAATATTTGTAGGAGGCACAGAAAAGAACAAGACACAGCAATTATTTGACACATGAAGGGAAGCAGGGATTCAGGATTTAACTGTGGAAAATTAGCAGAGAACAGAACATACAGTGCAATAATGAAGTGCTTTCGAGAAACTCATCAATATAATGAGATCTGATTGGGACAAAGCAATTCCACACTCAGTGCAGTAATGAAGTGAACCTTTATACGCTTTGGATTCCAAACTAATCTCAACAGAAGACTTTGCTCTTGTTATTATTAAGTACGATTTCATCAACTCTACTTTACTTGTGTGTGCAGGGTAGCTTTAACCCTACCAGGACACCTGTCCTTGGCTGTAATAATATGACTATAGTAGCTTATCCACCTGGCTGAAAACCAGAGAATCCAGCGCTGTTATGGATTTTTTTCAGCTTTAGCACAAACCAGAGGTATTTACAGATACTGTAAAAAGATCACAGAATGAGTGCAATAAGGAGCCCAGCTAGAAGAGATTGAAAATCAACAGGATGAATAAACCTTGTTTGTTTGTTTATATTCTTTCATTATTTTTTTTAATTACTAAAAGGAAAGGGGGTGTCTTCTGTAATGGGGCAAGATTATCACTTTATTCTATCTTTCATTTTCTAATATTATTTAAGGTTGTTGTTTTTTTGTTGTTGTTTTGTTTTGTTTTTTGCTGATAGTAATCCTATACACGCATTTACAAGTACAAGGAAAGCTCACCAGAGGGCACCAAAACATTACTTATGTGGAAAAGGCCTCAACATGGCTGTCCAGGGTATTCTGTTGGGAATGGTAATGGACAGAATCCACCTGTCAGGAACTTCAGTATTAAAGCGACCACACTCCAGGATAAATTACCCTGAGAGGGATACCTGCATCATAAATATACAGTAAAATAGACTATACAATAAAAATAAACTCAAATACAATATATACTGTATACTGTATACTATACAATAAAAATAAACTCAAGTACAATTTATACTGGGTACTGTACAATACAATTGACTCAGATGTCTACTGTCAACAAAAGACCTGCTGCAATGTACTGCCATTTTGTAAAGGTTTGAACTGTATAACAAAAATAAATCTTTGAATGTCTAACAAACATGAATGAATTAATTTAGAAACAATCAGTTGTTTCATAATACTTACACTGTATCTGAAGCCATTTGGACTAGGTTGCACTGACATTCAATTTAAATGTTTAGTTAAAGTTTAAATTGCAGTGTTTTTTTCAACCTTTACCTGTTGATCCATGTTATTACTTACAGTACCAGTATTGTCCTATTCATTTCAGTGGACAATGGCGCTTCATGAATTAAGCAATAATTCACTAGAACTGTGTCGTTAAGGATTACTCAAATACCAGTGGAAGTAAATGTAATCAAATGCTTCTTAAATAACTTTGAATATCTACCAATATATATTTTTTGAGTGAGCAGAAATGATTTTCATTGGTAGTGTAATGGGCAGTACTGTGTGTTGCACTGTCGTTATGGATTCCGTCCCCTGTCGATGAGATGAGATGAGGATAAAAGCTCTATAACCACAATGCAGACCAGCTCTTTGCTTGCTTGCTTGCTGTGGGTCGGGTCGCTGGTTTGGACTCATCCTCTGCCCTGTTAATTACACAGGCATGCTTGTCATACCTCTGATTGACTAAGCAGGTACTGTATTAGAGAGATGTGGTCATTTAGATTTTAAACACAAAAATGCAAGACACACAATGGTTTCCTGCATCTCTGTCAGACACAGGACACCCCTATTTCCCTTAGAGCGCCCCCATCAGCAGAGGGGGTGGAGCAGCAATGCTCTATTGCAGTTCCACTAGCATTTTATTGAGACATTATTACAAGGCTCTACATATCCTGTTCAGGAGCAGGTTATGATTATGGCATATTGTATCCAATCAGAGTGATCTCTGAAGGTATTGTAGCAAACCAGCTATTTTATGAAGGAGACTGGAAACTGGAGGGTAATCTAAATAGACACCCAGGCTTTTTATTACACAACAGCAAAAATAGCTGCTGAGCAGCATGACACAAAGTAGGTACAAATAAAACACTTACTAAAAGAAAATGAGTTGTACAAATCTAAACCTTTCACACTGTAGAAAAACTGGCTGCAAAGGTGGTCCATCTTTTGCAAACCTACACAGTTGAGCTGATTGAATTCAGTTTCATTTGCCTGGTGAAGACAGCCATATCCTTTTACGATTTATATTAAAGGGTAAGCATTAAGCAATTATTATTATTATTTTATCTCACATGCATTGCATGTATTACCATAAGGAACTCACGCAAAGTTTTAGAAATAAGAGAGAGTTTTGTTGAATGTGCTGAAATAGACCATTGGGTACTTTAGGTGACGTGTTCTTGGCCTGCTTGTCGGCCTTGATTAACACATATATACATGTATTAAAGTGTTAACGTTGATATCTGTTAAGACACTGGACTGCCCAGTGTGTCTGTCAGCTGGGGATACGACGTAGCCTGTAGCTACTCTATCCAATATTTAACCGTTAATAAACCGAACGAGTACTAATCATACTCCGATTCGTAAAAATCTTTAAATACATGAGTCTGTCAATTTCTTGAGTTCTATATTAGTCATCTGGATATACTGCGGGTCCAGAGCACGAACTACACCCCACTGGAAGTAATAACATCTCTGTCCTCCTAACGTCTCCCCTGAGATAAGAGTGTATGCTGAGCAAATAGAAAGAGTACGTAAAGAAATCTGAACACGCAGATTTCGTGGCATTTGACAAGGGTTCACGCTGCAGTCCGAGATTCAGCCCCGGGTTCCAGTCTGGAGGGCTAGGTGACGCAGACAGTGGGCTGATTCAGCAGCCTCAACCCTGCTGAATTTACACCACCTCTTCTTCCTTTCATGGGGAACGGGATGAATGTAATGTCTCACAATGCTGCTGGTGCTGATTTTCTGTATGAGGACTTTCTGGAATTCACTTGTGAAATTCAGCATGAGAATAAGCTGGTCACTGCAGGGTTTAACATGGATGCTGGGCAGTTCCTGGCAGGATGCAGGGCACGTGGCCTCACCTGCAAATTGGTCACATAGCCTTTTATGAGAGCTCTGTCCAAAAATTAACATGTTTTGGAAATAAATGCCAGGTATAGGAAGCTTGTTAATAAGATTAGGGAGTGGCAGACAGCTGGCATGTTAGGAGTGAGGTACAGAGATACAGAGGTGAATGCCAGACCTGTTCTTGAGAAACTCAGAGCAGTCTAGTTCAGAGTTTGATGAGCTGACTGGGCAGGCTGTATAATGCTGTAACAGAGCATTTAAAGGGGTCCCAGATAATCACCCAAATTACTGTCCTATATTTACAACTGAGGAAATATTTTGAACAGAAAAGTTACCTGACAGCGTAAAACACCAACATCTTTAAGTGTATATTTAATATGGGCACAGATGGCAGTAACTGGATGAATGGAAACTTGTTAAACTCAATGAAAAACAAGCGGGCACAACAGCAATTGACTTCAAAGCTTCTTTACATTTGGACATATATGGGAATCAGTAACCATTAAATAGAAGTATGACGACAATTCTCACAATGATTACTCTCATCAGCAACTGATACGACAGGGAAGGCAATCACATGCAACAAAGTTAGTGCAACAGAAATACACAGTAACCATAAGCTAGTCAGTAGGCTAGTTGTGTGTTAGTTGCACTAATAACATGCAGGTGATCCAATCAGTCAAAACAACAACGACAACATCAAAAAAACAATATCCTTTATATCCAAGCATGGGGAAAAAACCTTCATAAGTGCACTGTGTGGAACAAACAAAAAAAAATACAAGAAAAAAGAAGAAAGTTTCCGTTATTCCCAGAAAATCTCCTCTGACTCATTTCTGAGGGGCCTGGAGGATCGATTGCACAACACTTTTGACCACATCCGGGTACCACACTGCAGCGCAGTACTCCCCAGCATGTGTGCAACGTGCAGACCCTGCAAGAGGACAGTTCTGGATATCCGGGTACCACACTGCAGCGCAGTACTCCCCAGCATGTGTGCAACGTGCAGACCCTGCAAGAGGACAGTTCTGGATATCCACTTTGGGACAAATAGCCTGGCTCAGGGACAATCCCCTTAAGACATCCTATGCGGGAGTTAATCGTGGCAGTTAGGAGAGCTTCTCCCCACAAACGTTTTATTGCTGTAAGTTCAAGTTTGCCTGCACCCAGTGATTATGCATCAACGTCTAGAGTTGTGAAAGAAGCCAACCGGATTTCTTCACCACTCCCTGTTGACATGGTGAATGTACTGTTCCTCAGAAGCAATCACTTTGTTGGGAGAATTGGTGTTTGAATACTCAATTAAAGATAATGAATTAATACATGTGTGTAATGGGTTAACTGAGTTACAAACTTCTTCCAAATGAGTTCAAGATCACAGAGAGAATAACTGAATGATAAAACACGCAACACCACTATATCTTTTATCAATTTTATCAAAAGCTAGTAATTAAACATACGGTACAGAAATAGAAAAGCAGGTTAATTATCAAAACAGCATCAATCAGTACAGCAGTCTCTATAATCAACAACTGTCACGTGATAGCTCAGCTTCAGTGTAAGTATCAATTACATATAAAAGCAAAGCTTCATAAACTATCCTATAAATTGTAATAATAATAAAAAAATAACAACTGAGTCAATAACTAATATAATTAAATGGCAGTATAACTGAATGAGTAAATATGTGGGTATAAGTTCAGTAAATTCGAATTAATCGGATATTACCAAATAGTAATTCATTCTTTATCAATCTGATGTTAAAATGTTCTTTAATTAGAACCACGGAACAAAATACTTAACACCCCAAATCTATCATGCATTCAACAGCTCTAGATATAATTCTCTTTCAGTTTAGTTATTAAATTATAATCCTCAGATAGCAAAATAGACATTTTGTTCTAAAGCACTCCTAGCTGCACCGCTCGACAGAACACAAATTTGAACTTTACTGCAAACATACATTTATAACGTTTTCCAAATATGATTTCTGCAATTTTCTATTCTTTGGTTTAACTGGGAATACTCCATTTCTGTTGTGGAGTGGATGCAACAGCAGAGTGTGGTTGAGGTTCTTTCTTCAGTCTTTGTCCCCATGTGTAGATTCTTGCTGTACAATTGATTGTTCTGGTGGGCCAACCCAGTCAATTGCTGTAGAGTTATCATGTTCCTGGTCAGACAACCCAGTCAATTGCTGTAGAGTTATCATGTTCCTGGTCAGACAACCCAGTCAATTGCTGTAGAGTTATCATGTTCCTGGTCAGACAACCCAGTCAATTGCTGTAGAGTTATCATCTTCCTGGTCAGACAACCCAGTCAATTGCTGTAGAGTTATCATTTTCCTGGTCAGACAACCCAGTCAATTGCTGTAGAGTTATCATTTTCCTGGTCAGACAACCCAGTCAATTGCTGTAGAGTTATCATGTTCCTGGTCAGACAACCCAGTCAATTGCTGTAGAGTTATCATGTTCCTGGTCAGACAACCCAGTCAATTGCTGTAGAGTTATCATGTTCCTGGTCAGACAACCCAGTAAATTGCTGTAGAGTTATCATCTTCCTGGTCAGACAACCCAGTCAATTGCTGTAGAGTTATCATTTTCCTGGTCAGACAACCCAGTCAATTGCTGTAGAGTTATCATTTTCCTGGTCAGACAACCCAGTCAATTGCTGTAGAGTTATCATTTTCCTGGTCAGATAACCCAGTCAATTGCTGTAGAGTTATCATTTTCCTGGTCAGACAACCCAGTCAATTGCTGTAGAGTTATCATTTTCCTGGTCAGACAACCCAGTCAATTGCTGTAGAGTTATCATTTTCCTGGTCAGATAACCCAGTCAATTGCTGTAGAGTTATCATTTTCCTGGTCAGACAACCCAGTCAATTCCTGTAGAGTTATCATTTTCCTGGTCAGATAACCCAGTCAATTGCTGTAGAGTTATCATTTTCCTGGTCAGACAACCCAGTCAATTGCTGTAGAGTTATCATTTTCCTGGTCAGACAACCCAGTCAATTGCTGTAGAGTTATCATGTTCCTGGTCAGACAACCCAGTCAATTGCTGTAGAGTTATCATGTTCCTGGTCAGACAACCCAGTCAATTGCTGTAGAGTTATCATGTTCCTGGTCAGACAACCCAGTCAATTGCTGTAGAGTTATCATCTTCCTGGTCAGACAACCCAGTCAATTGCTGTAGAGTTATCATGTTCCTGGTCAGACAACCCAGTCAATTGCTGTAGAGTTATCATTTTCCTGGTCAGACAACCCAGTCAATTGCTGTAGAGTTATCATTTTCCTGGTCAGATAACCCAGTCAATTGCTGTAGAGTTATCATTTTCCTGGTCAGACAACCCAGTCAATTGCTGTAGAGTTATCATTTTCCTGGTCAGATAACCCAGTCAATTGCTGTAGAGTTATCATTTTCCTGGTCAGACAACCCAGTCAATTGCTGTAGAGTTATCATTTTCCTGGTCAGACAACCCAGTCAATTGCTGTAGAGTTATCATTTTCCTGGTCAGACAACCCAGTCCTTTAATTTATTTATAAACGTTCTTTTTTCTTCAATAATAATCCAATCGTTGAGGGTTCTCTTCAATTTTTTTTTTTTTTTTTTTTGTTATTGGGTGCTTTGCTGGATGTTGTTAGAGCTGCTGGTTAAAGGTGTTGACGTGAGCTCCCTTTTTCTCTGACTGACTAACTTGACTTGAAACAAAGAACTGCTCTTCTCTGACCTTGAAGAGAGCTACACATACAAAAACACTTTGAGTTTCTGCTCTCATAATTTGGGCCCTCAGATTGATGTCTTTGTTGTCATGGGAACGGGGCTAGCAGAGTGCTCGGGTAATTGGAAAGATGCTGCCCTGCTTATTTATGACCTTCAGTTCAGATCCACAGCTGCTAGTTCAACTACTCCATGTTTAACCCTTTAATTACTCCTGTGGGCCGACAATTTGTTTCTGAGGAACAAGCAACCTGTCGCAAGGTTCTTCAGACCAGATGGCAAAAACTATATTTCTGATTAGATTTGTAATTTTCTTCACCATTATTTTCAATCTTAAATGTTTTATTTATTTATATATATTTTTAGGGATTATAACTGTTACTGTTTTATATTATTATTATTGTTCATTTATATTTTATTTAAGTTATTTAACTTTTTATACTCCCTTGTCAGATGAAGCTGCCCTTTATTCATAAGTCTTGTAATACAGCTTGCTATGATATAGAAAAAAGTGCTACACCATACAAACTCAGAGAAAAAAAAACAGTGTTAATAGTATAACATATATTTAGTATATGCTTTTTTCTATATTTTGTAGTTAAATACTTTCAAATGTATACAGCAAGATAATAGAAGCTAGGCTTAAATTGAGTCAAATAACAATTTGTATGAAGTGCTTATTTATTCAGCACTGCCATAGTCAATGTTTCACTCCAACATAAAGATATATTGAAAAACAAACAGAAGCTTGTGATAACTAAACTAAACTAATAATCCATTCTGGCGACAATCACACACTGACTAACCCCAGTCAGTGCAAGGAGGACACCTGTCTAAAGGTTCACTGTCATAATGAGGGTGCTTTTCATTCCTACTGGTTACATGACTGAGCAAGACGCTTCACTTCCAAGCACACTTATGCTCGTTTTTGGACCAATCGAGAACCCGGTTCCCAAGACCTTTGCCTCAATTCCCTCCACTCCTATAGAAGCCCCTGTGTCAACTCCCAGCCCAACCTTCACACCTACAGGGCCTACTGATGCAGAGGCACTTGCCAGCTCGCCCCGGACCATTGCAGAAGCTCCCAAAGCACTGACTTCAGCACGTGCTGCTGCACTGCTGCCCTTGGCTTCTAATTGAATCTCACGGAATACTACCTTGGTAGATTCAGCTTCCATTTCTATAAAACCTCCAATTTTAGGAATCGTCATGGTAAGGTGACTCCAGGCACATGTTTGTCCAAGTGTAACCCAAATGGACTATATTTCAATGAAGCTGGTTTATTGTGGATCACAATGCCTTCTTTGTGTTGCATATTAACACATTTAATTGAGACACTGCCTTCTTCGTCTGTAAAAAAAAGAGATAGTTATTTATTTTTTATCACATTTTTATTAGGTTTTAATGATAACAAACAAAATACACACAATAATGCATGCAAAATGTGGTACAGTACATAGGGGTTAACATAAGATAAGATAAAACAAATACATGAATACATAAATACATAATAGAATAAAATAAACCTTAGGGAGTGAGGGCTCCCACACTTAAAATAAAAACATGAATTATGTGGACCGCAGATGGCCTACACCAGTGGCACAGAGGATCAGTAGTGATTTTCATCTGAAACCATCAATATGGAGTAGCATCAAATCTATGTGCAAGTTGAAAGTGAATCAGTTGATGTGCTACATTTTTAGAGGATGTAAAAATATGATCCCAAACTCTGTCCCAGCAGGGCTGATGCCCAAAGCCCTGGAGAGAGGAAAATGAAGAGGGAATTAGCCATGTTTATCTTGTAGTGAGATTGTTTAAAATATGGGATGTATTGAATGTGATCTGTACAGACACAGGTGTGTCCCAAAGGTATGAGATTTGAAAATATCTTCTGACCCATGTGGGGAAAAAATACTGTACAAGATAGAGAAGTCATGTGACTTGGGTTTCCTGAAAACAAGCGCAGCGCTGTGGAAATAAACCAAAATGTATCCAATGTATTGTTTCCTTACATAGTAGATCAAACTACATTATCTGAGGTCTGCTATTGCCAATTTCGACATGTCACTGAGACCATAGTTTCACTCGGAGTGATTCCTGTTTCAACCTGCATCCTCTCCTTTCAATTTTACACATATACTTTTAAAGTAAACAAAGCTTTCATGCACATCCATATATTTCTATTGGTTTATAAAAATGTGGTTTGTTATTTTTTTTTTTTTTAGAAAACTAACCCAGTGGACTCAGTAAAGCCAAGAGGGCAGAAATGACGTCTAATGTTGAAACCGAGGATGAGACCATCAGTGGAAAGTCAGGAAACCCTCACGCTTTGAAAGTGACAGGGAAAGACCAGACCTTGACCACGGTAAAAAAATAAAAGTGCTGCATAGTTTGTGAATTCCTAATATCGGTCTGAAGAGAGTTAATAGACAATCGTGTGGTTGTGAAAGTGCAGATATATGTCATTTTTTCATATTACAGATGAAGACGATTCGGACAGCTTGGTGTCAAAAATAAGTCAATAAGAAACCAACCTGCACCCCCCAGCATCAACGCCACGAGCGCCTCAGTGTAAACACGGAACATGATGCGTTTCATCTAGATTGTTGCTGTGTGAATCGCATCCTGAAGGGAAAACATTGGAGTTCACTTTGAGTGTCTTATCTGATGATAAATTATAAGACGCTATTGCAATCTCTATTTGGTTTGGAAGGAATACCAAGGTTGCAGATATCGTAAAGTACAGATCATTTTGTGTACGTGGACGGCGGCTTCCATGTTTCCCTGTTTAGAATTCAGGAAGTACTCAAATGTTAAGATCGGTATCTCTTCATCAAAGGAGTCCTGCCTCAGAGAGACCACGGCATGCAGTTAAAACACAATGAAGCAGCATGTTTTGATGCAGGAGTGGCTAACGATTGCTCAACATGCTTGCATTTCCTTTACATATTGAATTCTGTTGGCAAATCTTGTGCGTAGCCTCTTGAGTGGGTAATACAGGGAACGAAGGCATTGTATTATCTTGTAAATGGTGTAGACTGATTTGGCCTTTGCTTGTGTTTGAAAACCATTTTTTTCTGTCTGAAAGGTGAGATATTGGTATATTGGTAGTGATGGAGTTTTTTTCTTTGGTGTAGTATACCTCTTGGTGATTCGAGTGTCCTAGTACGCAGAAGCAGGTCACCTCAGTGAACTCCAAGCATGAGGCTATGCAGTTTGTCACCCACAAACAGAACCGTTACAAATTTACTGAGCTTAGTAAGTATGCTGCTTCTATTGCTTTCTTTTATTTTAACCCCCTCGCCCGGTTTGGAATATCCAGTTGTTTTTAAGACCTTGTTTCAACGCTGCAGCTCCCGTGTTGACTCAGGAGAGACGCAGACAGGCGTGCACGTCCTCCGAAGCGTGTGCCGTCAGCCAGCCTGTCTTCGTACTGCGAGTCGACAGCGAAGCCAGCCAGACCGTTCGTGTCACAGGAAACGAAGTTCCGCCCGGGCCGGCACAGGAGGCGCTGGTGAGCGACGAGACAAGGATTACCCGGCTGACTTCAATCCTTCCCACCCAGCCTAGGAGGCGATGGCACAGCCTGGATTGGAACCAGCGATCGCCACACAGGGAGCTCCCTGCAATTCAGGTGACACCGCATGAGCCCCTACTGCTTTAATTTCAATGTAAATGTAGATTTACAGCATTTTATTTGTGCTCCATCACAAAACACTTTTGTGCGTGTGCCTTAACATCTTCAGAAATGAATGACGTCAGGTTTTGATGTAATCGCAGATTCAGTGTGATTTTGTATGCAGATTTGATTTATATTTATTGAGTGTTTTTTTATTTATTTTTCTTTTCTGTAGCTTCTCCAACACCACTACTGATTTGTAGCAGGAAAAGGTCAAGGGGCTTGCGTTTACCGTCTGCTTGTATCCTTGAGATCATTTCTCCAGTGAGTGAGAGGTACAAGGTAAATTCCTGCTATTAATATATATATATATATATATATATATATATATATATATATATATATATATATATATATATATTGCCTCGCGCCTCCTCGTCACTATGAACAGCTGACCGTTGTTTTCCGTGTCGTTGCTGTGTAACCATTTCAACAGTTACCTGTGAGTATTTAATTAGCATAACCCTTTTCCTCGCGCTAGGTGATGTTGTTGTTTATATAGTTGTTATTTTGTGTTAGTTAGTCAGCTTGTTTTTATTATTTTTATTTGTTTATTTAGCAGACGCCTTTACCCAAGGAGACTTACAGAGACTGGGGTGTGTGAACAATGCATCAGCTGCAGAGTCACTTACAACTACATCTCACCCGAAAGACGGAGCACAAGGAGGTTAAGTGACTTGCTCAGGGTCACACAATGAGTCAGTGGCTGAGGTGGGATTTGAACCGGGGACCTCCTGGTTACAAGCCCTTTTCTTTAACCACTGGACCACTCAGCCTCCCACTGCTAATGTTCCGTTCTTGTCAGCTAACTAGCGGGATCATTTGTTCTCAGTCGTCGTTTGTTTTCTACCCCTGTTAAATTCTTAGCTTATGTCACATCCCGTATATTTAGCGCAGTTCTGTGTAACGTTGTAAGGTTAATGTTAGTCTAGCAGGGGTCTGTTAGTTATCTTTCTTATTTGTGTTTTCTTCTCTGTTGTAGTTTCACACCCACCACACGGCAAATCAATGTGCTGAAAGTCCAAACGTCTTGTGTGGTGAAGAAGGAGGAGGGAGTTTAGCTGCCTGTCAACCTCGAGCAAGGACGACACTCCTGGGATGACAGAACAGCGCTCCTAATGAGAGTGAGGTCATCGCTTTACACGTGGTGCGGGTAAGGGGGTCATCATGGGATAAGAACCTTGTTTAATACACAGATCTTCATGATGCTGATTATATATTTATAGAAATATATGCTGATATAGTCACGCAAAAATTAAACTGTTAGTAATTTTAAAATGCCTAAGTTCCAGAAAAAAAAAAAGATGTCGCAGGAATTAAAAAAAAAATAAAGTAACATTTATCTTGGATAATCTTTCAGAGGAATGTTCTGATGAAACTGGAGTCCGTGACGGAGAAACAGTCGGAGATTTTAACCCTTCTAAGAGCAAGGCAGATTTCTAATGGAGCTGTTGATTGTGAGATAATGAAATCGTCCATGCAGCGCTGTAAGGGAGTTAGAGGAATTGTTTGTACGCTTAGAAGAGGAGCACAGATACACAAAGAACATGGGGAGAAAACAGCAGGTTTTATAAATAACAAGTAGGAATAGAATGATCCTGGTGGACTCCCTTTCTATTGCTTCACATGTCACGTGAAGTATTAGTTTTGGATGCATTTATAATAAACCTCATATGACCTCTCCATACCTGTGTCTGTGTTGTTGTGTACCCGGAGCTTTTGATATCTCCAGAATACTCTCATGTAATTGGGTTAGTTGTGTGGCTGTGTTTTTCGAAGGGGTCGCTGCTGTAGGAGATGAAGATCGGGAGATTGGCGGGTAGGATAGTAGGGAGTACATTTACAAGAGGGAACCTAATTAACTGGAATAAACTAATGTTGTGTCGTTGGCAATGCTACCTGAAAGCAGTGTCAATGTTATTACATAACATTAGTTACGAACGTTCTCGTAACATTTATGAAAACGTTCCAAAAAATTTTTCTTTAAACATGACTTAATGTTATCCTGACTTTCGAATAACATTCTCATAACGTTCTGGAACATCATTGTGTTCGCTGGGTTACTATAAAATCTATTACTGACACCTTGTGGTCATGATACGCAACTGCACGTCATCACATTGCTTATTGAATTTCTGCAAGTGTGTCACGTGATACTAGTTTCGTGTTGTTTGTATACTCTTGTATACAACAGCATTTATTTACTTTAACAACATAGAACAGTATAAACATTCTGCATGGACAGATGTGATCGCACAGTTTCGTTTTTCCAAAGCTGGTAAAGGATTTATTCGTGACTTAGGGCAGTACATGTGCTTATTAGAGTGACTGTATTTTGTTTATGACTATAAGTAGCACTGGATAAGGGCGTCTGCTAAGAAATAAATAAATAATAAATAATAATAATAATAATAATAATAATAATAATAATAATAATACTTACAGCGCATCGACTCCAACAACACGGGTGTAAAAAAACCCTCATGAGTGTGTGTGTGTGTGTGTGTGTGTGTGTGTAAACATGTGTTTGCCTCTGCAGAAATACAACTGCAATACTCTGGGAAATGCATAACCATTATCTAAGAAAACAAAGTGAAACAACTGATTTGGAATCAGGTTAACAACGCGAATGTAGACGCATTTATTGAAATGTTCTTTAATCAGCAACACTATGCCTCTCTTATTCCCAGCACATCTCCACTCTGGCACGCACTTGCCAATTCTTCCTGAGCAACATCCGAAGAATCCGACCCTTCCTCACCAACTATGCTACCCAGCTCCTGGTCCAGGCCCTGGTACTCTCCCGCCTAGACTACTGCAACTCCCTCCTGGCTGGCCTCCCTGCGTCCGCCACCCGTCCGCTCCAGCTCATCCAGAACTCTGCTGCCCGCCTGGTGTTCTCTCTGCCTCGCTTCGCCCACGCTACTCCACTACTCCGCTCGCTCCACTGGCTCCCGATCACCGCTCGCATCCAGTTCAAGACTCTTGTACTAGCCTACAGATGTCTTGACCAGACTGAACCCAGCTACCTCCAGACCCTCATCTCTCCCTACACCCCAACTCGACCTCTCCGCTCCGCCTGCACTAGAAGACTGGCTCTACCTCCGCTACGCTCCCCTGCCGCCAGAGCCCGCTCCTTCTCCACCCTTGCTCCGCACTGGTGGAACGACCTTCCTACTGATGTCAGGACTGCCCAGTCCCTGACCACATTCCGGCGCCTCCTTAAGACTCATCTCTTCAGACAGCGCCTGTAGAACTCCTCTGTTTGTATCCTGGGACACTATCACCCTTCATTTAGATGTGCTTTATTTTGCTCTTATCTGCCCCCTATTTTACTGCTCTTAATCCTGTACTTCAGAATACTGTAATCTGCCAAGTGTTTAACCTGTAGTACTTTGTATTTAATCACATCCTGATGTAACTGTCACTATTTAATCATATCCTGATGTAACTATCACTATTATCTGCTGTATTATTGAATTGTGGTTTGTCACACTTGTACTTTGCTTGAACAAAAGTTATTGCATTTCTTGCTCTTATTGTATTACTTGTATTGTAACACTTGAAATGTATTTGCTTACGATTGTAAGTCGCCCTGGATAAGGGCGTCTGCTAAGAAATAAATAATAATAATAATAATAATAATAATAATAATAATAATAATAATAATAATAATAATAATAATAACTATGCAGGGAATGCGAGTCAGCAGTTTGGTCGTTAACACGCGCTCACAGACACGGCTCAGTGGTGGGCGGGTCTAATGTGTGCGCGCTCTTCTTTGCTGGTTTCTTTTTCAATCAGGTCCGGTCTGCGTGTATGTAATAGAGCCTCAGCCCTTGTTTCAAGTATTGGGTTATTTTTATAATACGGATCTACAATATGTCTGGAAGAGGCAAAGGTGGTAAAGGACTTGGGAAAGGAGGCGCCAAGCGGCATCGCAAAGTGCTCCGTGATAACATCCAGGGCATCACCAAGCCCGCTATCCGCCGCCTGGCTCGCCGTGGAGGAGTGAAGCGAATCTCCGGGCTGATCTATGAAGAGACCCGCGGGGTGTTGAAGGTGTTTCTGGAGAATGTGATCCGGGATGCCGTCACCTACACTGAGCACGCCAAGAGAAAGACCGTCACCGCTATGGATGTGGTGTACGCTCTGAAGCGCCAGGGTCGCACTCTGTACGGATTCGGAGGTTAAGGATATTCATTGGCTGCATTTGAACACAAAGGCTCTTTTAAGAGCCACCCACAATATCAACCACGAGTTTAAATCCGTTTACTAATCATTCACTTTCTACAACATGAGGAGTTGCTTTTTGGGTTAGGGTGTTAATTATATATTTATGCATGTTGTTTATATATGTATCTGCGTAAACTCTGAATTCCAATGACATTGTATGTATAATATGCGTTTTGAGAGTTATTTTGTTTAAAGAAAGTCTGCATTAATAAAGTACGGATAATGTATTAACGAGCTAATTTAATTAAGGTAGTATGTTGATGTAAACTAGGTAAAGAGGTATTGTTCTAAACTTGAACAGTCTTAAGCAAAAACACCGCTGCTTAACTTTAATATTAACAAACTGCTGATACCGCAGAACTAGCGGTGTGTTCACTGGAAACCCCTTCCAGCTCTTCGAACAGGAGGCTGCATGTCACCGGGGGAATGCGCTGCTCAGATCTGCGGGATTATACAGCGGGTGTCGAGGCCGAGTGGGTAAGACGATGGACTGGGAATCCATTGGGGTCTCACCGCGCAGTTTCCAATCCTGCAGACAACGTGTAAATATCCATTTTGTATTATTCCGTGCCATTGTATAATCGCAATGAAACCATAGATAGGATGTCTATGAATGTTTTCATGTGGGCAAAAATCTGAGCCTGTGTTACTGAACCTCATCCCGAGGATACTCGGGTTAAAACAGGCACGGTGGTCTAAAAATCTACAGCGATATTTCGGTTATTTGTACTTTGGGTGGGATGTTTTAATCAAACTGTTTTATAATGTAAATAAATTATTGGAACATATAATTTAAATTGGTATCATTGCAGATGTAACTACCTTTCAATGTAAACAAACTGGACAGTCAACAACATCGACTTTCTAGTTAACTGAAGTGCCCAGAACTCTAAACTAAACTAAAACCTATGAATTATAACAACTCGAACACGACTGTAGGGCAGTGTGGTTTTAAACACTTCTAAACGGTTACATTTTGTTACAGCTGTCTTCCAATTTAAAAATGCGCGCCAAGAGGAAACAAGACAAACCGCAGCAGAACAGCGCCAAACCAGAAACAGCGGGCAGGGAATGATACAACCAATCAGAGGCATGCAATAAGATTCTGCACGCCCTCCTCCACTATGACGTCTTTTAACTATCTAACTAGTATTGCACCGTTCTGTCCAATCACGAATGAGCCGGTGTGTATAATAGCAGGAGAGCGGGCGCGCATTTATTGTTGTGATATTCTGAACTACAGTGAAGATGTCTGGAAGAGGAAAGACTGGCGGTAAAGCTCGTGCTAAAGCAAAGACTCGCTCCTCCAGGGCAGGACTGCAGTTCCCAGTCGGTCGTGTTCACAGGCTACTGCGGAAGGGAAATTATGCCCAGCGTGTGGGCGCTGGAGCCCCGGTCTATCTGGCCGCTGTGCTCGAGTACCTGACTGCTGAAATCCTGGAACTGGCCGGGAATGCCGCCCGGGACAATAAGAAAACCAGAATCATCCCGCGTCACCTGCAACTCGCTGTCCGCAACGACGAGGAGCTCAACAAGCTGATGGGAGGCGTCACCATCGCTCAGGGCGGAGTGCTGCCCAACATCCAGGCCGTGCTGCTGCCCAAGAAAACCGAGAAGCCAGCCAAGAAATAAATCACTCGGACGCCGCTTTTACATCTTATAACCCCCCAAAGGCTCTTTTAAGAGCCGCCCACTTTTCTATAAAAGCGCATCGAATCGGTTTATTTTTACTGTCTGAAAAAATACCAAATGGTGAGAATTGAAGCAATAAATAGTTAGTTTGTATTTGTGTGTGGCAGTGCAGCGCTGCCATGTCTGTTTGGAGCGATATCAAACACACGCCTCGCCTCAGCGCGTGTAGCTCACGTTCCCACGTTAATGCCACGTTCTTTACAAAGAGACAATCTGATACAATATCAATTGACTGCTTTAGTTTGTTTTCGATCGAGCTACCTTGAAACATGCTTCCAGTTGGAAATCCACCCCCTCCCGTGTTTGTGTTTTATTGCGGGGATATACACCCACTCTTGGGTCCAGAAAACTGTCCAATCAGGAAATTGTATTTTCCGTGTTTTGTTTGTTTTTCTGATTATAGTTTTTGAATTGGGCTATTTTCTTTAGTGTTAAGGGTACATGCTTGGTTTATGTATTTTCTCTCGCCATAAATATTATTATTTATTTCTTAGCAGACGCCCTTATCCAGGGCGACCTACAATTGTTACAACTTATCACGTTATACATTATTTCACATTATACAGATATCACATTATTTTTACATACAATTACCCATTTATACAGTTGGGTTTTTTATTGGAGCAATCTAGGTAAAGTACCTTGCTCAAGGGTACAGCAGCAGTGTCCCCCACTGGGGATTGAACCCACAACCCTCCGGTCAAGAGTCCAGAGCCCTAACCGCTACTCCACATTGCTGCAAGTATTATTTGCCTATTGTTGAGCGTTTCTCCGTTACAATTTTAAACACAGACTGCTTAATCTGAATGGAATGTATTTCTTATACTGGGGATAAGCAATGTTGTCCTGAATGACTTTACTGTATTTATAAAAAAAAAAAAAAAAAAAAAGGCGCCAACAGCTCAAACAATAACTGCTTAACAGAATGCGCGCGCGCGCAGAATTCAAATGTTCCAATCAATCATTGAGAATCTGGAATATAGCCAATGAGGAACAGACACCCGCCCTTCGGATCTCATAGCCTATCAGAGCAGCTCAGTTCCTATATAGTCTCTGGTATCGGCTGCTTGTGTCATTTACAGTTTTTCCTTTTTGAATATACTGTGTAATAGAATTTGAAAATGGCAAGAACCAAGCAGACCGCGCGTAAGTCCACCGGTGGAAAGGCGCCCAGGAAACAGCTTGCTACCAAGGCTGCCCGAAAGAGCGCCCCCGCTACCGGCGGCGTGAAGAAACCTCACCGTTACAGACCTGGCACTGTGGCTCTGAGGGAGATCCGCCGCTATCAGAAATCCACCGAGCTGCTGATCCGCAAACTGCCCTTCCAGCGGCTCGTCCGAGAAATCGCTCAGGATTTCAAGACCGACCTGCGCTTCCAGAGCTCCGCTGTGATGGCGCTGCAGGAGGCTAGCGAGGCTTACCTGGTCGGGCTCTTTGAGGACACCAACCTGTGTGCCATTCACGCCAAGAGAGTCACCATCATGCCCAAAGACATCCAGCTGGCCCGCCGAATCCGAGGAGAACGCGCTTAAACTGCAAAACCCTTAAAATACAGCGGAACTCAAAGGCTCTTCTAAGAGCCACCCACTTCTCTGAAAGTGTTATAGTCCAATTTTAAATAAACAGCTGTAGCTTACACGGTAAGTGTTATATGTGTAAGTTTCGCAATTGGAACATGTTCACATTATATTATGAGTGCTTTTCGCTTTTCCTTCCCAACGTTGTGTTTCTTATAAATCATCAAATCTATCTAGATGGAAATAGAGACTACATTTCAGGCCAAAATAAAAATCTGATATCAGATATAAAAGAAACGACGTTAATAGCCTTAATCGATTTCATCGTCATTATATTTAATTACGTGCTGAAACATCACAGAAATGCCTCGTTTATTATCGGCGGAATTTCGGGAGGTGAACCGGCTCGGACTCGCTCAGCTTGTTCGGTGTGTAACAGGAACAGCTTCGAGTCTTTTCTCAGAATCAGTTTGTTCTGTTTCTGTTCTAGCATCTTGGCTGACAGCGATGCGGGGCTGGTGGGGTTTGTGCTTAGTGATGTTTTTTCAGTCGGCAAGTTCAAACCAGTATTTATATCATATGTAAAATAGCAACATTAATAAAATTGAGTCAAATACATAAAAACAATCTCGCTGTACAGTACAGACCATCGTAAATCGAGTGTTTATTGTAGTTTGCCAGTATTGCAGATACAGTTGTCATTGATCTAATGTATAATGTGCACAATGTGATAGATTTTAATTGTAAGTCGCCCTGGTTAAGGGCGTCTGCTAAGAAATAATGATAAAAATAAAAGTATTGAACAATGTGACGTTTCCAAATCTAACACGAAATACTGTACAACTGCATTATGGCTTTTGATACTTTTACGACATCATTTCGTAGTTTATTTGATTACATGTCAAATAAAAGATCTAAATGAGGTTATTAATTATTTTAAAGGTGTTTCAATCATAGAATTCGAGATAATGCAACACCTTTGGCCACAGCTGTACCGTCTTGGACTGCTCGCCGAGGAGACCGGGCTGTTCCACCAAGAAAGCGGAACACGTTCCACGGCAGCACATTACACACATCGCCCTGTGTTTACAAGGACAATCTGCTCTTTTAGAAAGATGTTTTGGCTCTGAAAAGAGCCTTTGGGTTCACTGTCGCATCGTCGCTTTAACTGATCACTTCTTTTTAGGAGCCGCCTTCTTCGCTGCGGGTTTAGCTGCCTTGGTTACTCTCTTAGGTTTAGGCGCTGCCTTCGCTTTCTTCGGGCTCTTCTTCACGACCTTTTTAGGCTTGGCAGCCGCTTTCTTCGGGCTCTTGGGCGCTTTCTTTACAGCTTTCGGTTTCTTCGCTTTCGTAGGAGTCTTCTTGGGTGTCGCTGCTTTCTTTGCCGAAACCTTTTTCGTTGTTTTCTTGACAACCACTTTCTTTGCCGCTGGTTTCTTTGGAGCTGCTTTCTTCTTGGCCGCCTTCTCCTTGGCTTCAGCTGCTTTTTTGTTGAGCTTGAAGGAGCCCGAGGCGCCGGTGCCCTTGGTCTGTAGCAGGGTCTCCTTGGTCACCAGGCTCTTGAGAGCTCTATTGACGTGGGAGTTGTTCTTCTCCACATCGTAGCCGCCGGCCTGCAGGATCTTCTTGAGCGCCGCCACAGACAGCCCGCTGCGCTCCTTGGAGGCAGACACAGCCTTGACGATGAGCTCCGACACGCTGGGACCCGACTTCTTGAGCTTTGCCGCGGTCTTCTTCTTGGGAGCTTTAGCCGGAGCAGGAGCGGCTGGTGCTGGAGCAGTTTCTGCCATTTCTAATATTTCAACGCGGAGAAAACTCACACGTAATGCTGAACTGTTCTGTGCGTCACAGAATGCGGGCAGAAAGGCGGAGAGCGGAACTTATCCGCGGGATGAGAACCGTGTAGACTCAACTGACCCGCAGGCAACAGATTCATTATGAAAACGTCCTGTCTTGTGTTTTCACGCTGCACAAAATATACAATTTGACAGTGAAATTGGAACAAATGTACACAAACAACCGGGGGTATCAAAACAGAAGGGTTGTGTTTACAATATAACGTATTCTTTAACCAGGACCTTTACTGCATTTTTAATTGAGGTGACCAAACCTGCAAAATCCTCCAGCGAAACCAAACTGCTCGCTCTGTACTTCGCTAGATTTTTTTGAATATAAGATGACAATTGTATCATTTAAAGTAACTGTATGATTGGTTTCACAAACGAGAAAGCTAGGCAAACACAACTTAAGTTTGAAGCGTGAAGTTTGTAAAACTGGACATTTAATCACCTTTATGTGCGGTGCGGTTAACACACTGCAGCCCGTTCTGCCGGATCATCCCCTTGTAATCGATTGGGAGAATTACTTTGTTGAATTGTATTTCTCTTCATCCCTGACCCACACTTGTTGCAACAATTTAAGTACCCTGGCATCAGCACAGCATTCTCTGAGTAGTTTAAATATTTCATTAGTAGTGTACTTCATAGGCAATGCCACCTCTTCCTCCTGGTGAGGAAAACAAAGGTTATTTTTTCCACTGTGTGTTTGCCTCTGCAGAAATACAACTGCAATACGCAGGGAAATACATAACCATTATGTTGGAAAACAATGTGTAAAAACTTATTTGGAATCAGGTTAAAGGACATTTCCATAAATACATTCACATTCGCGTTGTTAATCAGCAACACTATGCAGGGAATGCGAGTCAGCAGTTTGGTGGTTAACACGCGCTCACAGACACGGCTCAGTGGTGGGCGGGTCTAATGTGTGCGCGCTCTTCTTTGCTGGCTTCTTTTTCAATCAGGTCCGGTCTGCGGGTATGTAATAGAGCCTCAGCCCTCGTTTCAAGTATTGTGTTATTTTTGTAATACGCATATACAATATGTCTGGAAGAGGCAAAGGTGGTAAAGGACTCGGGAAAGGAGGCGCCAAGCGGCATCGCAAAGTGCTCCGTGATAACATCCAGGGCATCACCAAGCCCGCTATCCGCCGCCTGGCTCGCCGCGGAGGAGTGAAGCGAATCTCCGGGCTGATCTATGAAGAGACCCGCGGGGTGTTGAAGGTGTTCCTGGAGAATGTGATCCGGGATGCCGTCACCTACACTGAGCACGCCAAGAGAAAGACCGTCACCGCTATGGATGTGGTGTACGCTCTGAAGCGCCAGGGTCGCACTCTGTACGGATTCGGAGGTTAAAGATTTGGACACAGGGACACGAACACAAAGGCTCTTTTCAGAGCCACACACCTTTTCATTTAAAGAGTTTTTAATTCTGAAACAAGCTAAGTTTAGTACACCACTAAAATCTTCAAAAGATTAAATCACATTTTTCAGAATGTTTTATATTGTTATCTCCAAGTGTTTTCTTTGTTGTTTTAAAATGGCTATTTAGACCTATTTCACGCTGTGTAACGAGAGTATTTTAGGCTTAAAAGTTAAGTGTTGGATTTTTAACTACACAAATCCAGAAAAAAATAAAATTAAAATAAGCATTTCAGTGAATAAATCAATAAAATCAATTAATTGAATGGAATTGTATTTTAAAAGTGAACATTTTTAGTAATAATGAGAAAATACGAGCTCGGTTTTATCCGATTGCTTGCAGAATTAAAGTCAGATAAGATAAAAAAAAGTCTTATCTAATTTTATTTTCAGTACATTTTGTAATCAGTATAATAAATTAAAAGCAGCAAATCCTGATTCAGCTTTGACCTCCACGGTGTCGTCTTAATGAGCACAAAAAGTGACTTGGGTTTGATTATATTTCTATATTTAAGACGCATCGGGTGTGGATTTCAATACTGCTGTATACTGAGTTCTTCATGTATTTAATAAATGAAAAACAAAAGACCTAAACTAACCGCTCAAGAAAAAAGGCGCCGAATTCAAACCTGAACTCGAGAGAAAGAAAAAAAGATCTCAGCTCGCGGCAAAGTCACCACCCCCTCTGTTGCGTATCCAGTGAACAACCAATCACATCGAAGTACTCAGTCACCCGGGAGCGTTGCTAGGTTACCAGGTCAACATTCTCACTCTAAATGGTTTTTTAGTAGTAATTTGCATACAGACTCTATAAATACTGGGGCTCTGGGGCTGGTTACTCATTCATCTTTGAAAAAGCATCAGAGAAGGAAAATGCCAGAACCGAAAGCTGCACCCGCGCCGAAGAAAGGCTCCAAGAAGGCTGTTGCCAAGACCCAGCCTAAGGGAGGAAAGAAGCGCAGAAAGACCAGGAAGGAGAGCTACGCGATCTACGTGTACAAAGTGCTGAAGCAGGTCCACCCCGACACCGGCATCTCTTCCAAGGCGATGGGCATCATGAACTCGTTCGTCAACGACATTTTCGAGCGTATCGCCGGCGAGTCGTCCCGCCTGGCTCACTACAACAAGCGCTCCACCATCACTTCCCGGGAGATCCAGACAGCCGTGCGCCTCCTGCTGCCCGGAGAGCTGGCCAAGCACGCCGTGTCTGAGGGCACCAAGGCCGTCACCAAGTACACCAGCTCCAAGTAAACCGAGACCGTCCCTGCTCCGTCTTTACAACACAAAGGCTCTTCTGAGAGCCACCCAAATACCGCAAAAAGAGTACAATTCTCATTTCAGTTCTCTGCACATTTTTAAATGGAAATGTTTAAGGTAAGGAGACTTACGTATTTATTTGGGAATGCATTTAGTTTTAGTTTCATAAACTTAAATGTTTATCCGGTTTTATGAATTTTATTTTTCTTGTAAAAATCGATTCGAATCTGTTTAATTTCGACGGAAAAAATTGAATATGGATTGTTTCGACAAAACTGCGAATATTACAAGAAACATTACATTTGAGTTAAAATAAGCGTTCTTAGTTATTGAACAATATGCTTTTGTTGGTATCTCATTTATTTCATGTATATCGTTGCCTCCACTGGGATGCATTCTGTTGTACTTTGCAATTCAAAGGTTTGGTTGTGCATTGTTCTAAATCGAGAGTAGAACTGAGGCAGGTTTGAATTTAAGTGTTTACATTCATATATTATGTTTGTTTTTTTATTAATCCAGTGAAATGCACTGCCCAACTCTCAGTGTGTTCATAAACCTTGATTTAAAAAAATAAAAAAATAACTGCTTGATAATGTTAGTTGTCCAGTTTGTTTACATGCTCTCCATTTGCAAGCAGCAGCGCTTGCTGGAGCATCTTGAGAAACGCAGCCGTCTGTTTAAGTGAGATAGAGAGATCTCAATGACACGACACGTGATCTTCGTTCTGTTTGCACCAAGATCACCTCGAACAACGAAATGGACCTGGATCAATATGGAGATCGAGAGATTCGCCTGTAACAGAACTCCCATAGGCTATACTGCAGAACTTGTCTATTGCCATTGTGCTTTTTCTTTCTCCACTAGATGGCACTCTTCTTTCATTTGTAACGTCTTTATCTTTGGTTCATTAATAAAGAAACGGATGCCACTCTTCCTTGTAAGTGGGGATAAGCACAGGTTATTTTCAAATGTAATGTTTTTATTTAAGCTCATCTAGTCCTGCGTAGTGCAAATCACATTACTATATTTTTTAATCAGTCAAGGCCTATTTAAAGTGTTCTTAAATTGTTTTAACATTAGCATTGATCAATTTGAAATTTGCTTATTGTTTTAAACAACTGAACAATTGTAGGCTTGATGGTTTCTTTTTTCTGCGTTTCTCCCAGTATGAGATACGCACTCAAAATGTGTCCCCTTCCTTCAACAACCCCCGACTGAAGATTGGAGTGATCATCACTAGCAGCGAGCAGGTACCCAAAAACAACACTCATTGTCAGCTCGGTGCTGAGAGGAAAACACTCCCACTCCTCCTGGTGGATACCGAGACCAATCCCTTCAAAACATGTTTCACTCTAGAAATGATCCTTACAAATATAGTCTTAGCCTTTATTAGCAGACGTCGCCCCCAATTGGCAAGCTCTACTTCATATGATACAATGACTGGGCAACGAGGTGTTACATTAACAATACAAACTAACTTGAGACAGCCAAGCCGTTAAAGCATACCTTAAGTTTGTCGTGTGATACAAAAGCAAGTTTTTGGCATTTTTGCATTGCCTGCCTCGTCAAACATGCTCGAGCCACAGCACACAGCGCTGCTGCATCGGGACACAGGTGGATTTTAAAGCGACTGAATCAACGAGCTGAGACTACTCTTTGAAGAAATTGAAAACATACCTCTAGTCGAAATATTTGCTATTTAGTTATTTATTTTTTTTTTTTTTTAAGTTGCAATTGGCAGACTACATTGCCAAAGACAATCTGACTTGCTCGTATCAAGCTGCGATGAAGCCTATGAGAATCTCTGGCACCATTAAAGGGGAATTAGCTCAAATGGTAGAGCGCTCGCTTTGCATGCGAGAGGTAACGGGATCGATGCCTGCATTCTCCAGATAGTTTTAACGTATCTGCGTATTTAGTCCCAACGCATTATGAAGATATATACAAAGTGTGACAATTCTTTGTAACAGAGACGCCCGCCCTACATGTGTATTTAAAAACAGTCTCCTAATCTGTAATATTCCCCCGACTGAAAACTGCAGTGCGCCCTCCATCGTATGCCTTCAGAGAAGCACAAACGGAGATTTTTTAATATATTTTTTAATATATTTTTTTAGCAATGGAAGAGTTTATGTTATTTGGGAATAAATATAAATGGCTTGAAGTTTGCTTGCATTGGTTTGCATACATGTAATTGTGATTACACCCAGAGACGGTGTTTTTTTCATTTTCTTAATCCCATTAGAAGATGGCACTGTAATATGTTATTATTTCCTCCAATTACACTGAAGAAAAAAATGTGTTCTGTTTTTTAGTTCAAAATAATACAAAACAAAAATATTCTTGCTGTTTGCCGAAACCCGGGATCGAACCAGAGACTTTTAGATCTTCAGTCTAACGCTCTCCCAGCTGAGCTATTTCGGCTTGACAAGCCTCTGTTTTCGAGATAACATTCTTTTTTTAGTACAGTTGTACTATAATTAAGCAGATTTCTAAACAATCCGATAGTAACATATATAATCTCAAAGCGCTATAATTTATTTCAGCTCTAATGAAAGACAAGTATCCTTGCGCATTATATCATCGTTGATTGCGAAATGTAATATTAATTAATTGCCTTCAGTTAATATTTTAGAAAAACTAATTTGCTTACAGAAGAAAAACTAGCAGAGGATGGTTTCGATCCATCGACCTCTGGGTTATGGGCCCAGCACGCTTCCGCTGCGCCACTCTGCTACAGCTTTCTCATGACTGAATTACCAAGCAGCAGAAAAAAACTGAACTCATCGTTTTAACCAGCCACACGGCAGCGGCCGGGGCGAACCATGGAAACGTTGCAAATCAGAGATGATCCGTTTTCTTTTCTCCCAAATACTTTAAGCAAAGTAAACAACTTTCTGCCCACTTTGATCACAGGCAGTTTTATCGCCCAGTTTCGGCTGCCAATTCCAATATTCTGTCTCTCTAAAGCATCTTAAATCGTGGAAAGCGCTCTTTGTTTAAAATTACACTGAAGACTTATTTTGTTCTTCCATGCTTACAATTAGACATTTTGTTGTTTTTAAGTAGATTTTGTGAAGCGCATATGGGGCGCTATAGAAAATATATATGATTAATTAATTAATTAATTGATTGATTGATTGATTGATTGCTCTTATTGTATGACTTGTATTGTAACACTTGAATGTATTTGTATTTGCTTGCGATTGTAAGTCGCCCTGGATAAGGGCGTCTGCTAAGAAATAAATAATAATAATAATAATAAGTAATTGATTGATTAACTGATTGAATGTTATCCTGCGTTCGGTCTGGCAGGTTTAATTCTTCAAAAGACAACGCCGAAGGGTCTGATAAATGACATTGTAATTATTTGAGATGATGCATGTAGACAATAATGTAAAAATGGTTGTTTTCGAATTTGTATCATTTAATTTCATTTTTCTTTTTAAATGTAGAGCTGTTTTATAGTTATTAATGTATTATTATTAGGCTTGTAGTATTAATATTATTCATAATGTTCATTATTAACGTCGGTATTGTCGGTATTAAACACAGCCAGATATGAGGTTCAGTCCAAACAGCGCCGAACTCAGCGAGGTCCAGCAGGGGACAGTAACTTCACACGGGGCCATTTCATCAACCATCACCTCAGAAACACAAACAAGCAAATCATTATTATTCGCCATTTTTAAAAGTCGCTCAGCGCTCTCCTGTAGCAGAGCGTTAAGTCATTTAAATTCAGCTCCGTGTGCTTTCTGAGCGGCTCACTTACTTAACGCGCCTGAATGCATCGCATTGAACACAGCGCTGAAAGAGCCAACATGGCGAACTCTGACATCCAGTTTCATAACCGCCTCCGACAGGGAGGCCAGCCAATCAGGCTCACATGCTGGGGATAGAGTGTTTCTACAGCCAATCAGGCTCACATGCTGGGGATAGAGTGTTTCTACAGCCAATAATACGCGATGGTTCCAACCAGACCCGCCTTCTGCTGGTGACGCTTTCATTACAGATCAGGAAATAGAGAGGTTTGTTTTGTTTATGTGTGGAGAGGTGGTTGCAGTCAGTGATGATTTTACAACACGCTGTCTCCTGCTGTTTAAAATATTTAGGCTGGGATGAAATGTTTTCTAATAATTAGTGATTTTTATGTTTGTTTATTACCTGCACGGAGTTCCGTGTAAAGGAAAGCATCCCTTTTCTGTGTTGAATTTCACACACAGAGCGGAGCGCGTCAGTCGCAGCTACAGACAAGTCGAGCTTTTCAATGAGATGATTTACTGAGAAACAAACGCGTTGAAGCTCCAGCAGAGCTCTGCGCGATTCTGAAAGACCAAAGTAAAGTTACTCCTTGCAAAGACTGTTGTTTGTGTTCTTTCTTTATCACACCAGAAGAAGTGATGAATATATTTGAATGGGAAGGCTACAGTACAAAATAAATATTAATAAATAAAAACCGCGGTGTTTCTGATTGAAAAGAGGATTCTGCTAGACCAGTCTGAAACTCAAACCAGTGAAGATGGACGCGTCAGTGTGTCCGTGTCGCTCTTTCAAGACGAGCTCGCCTCTACCATCGAGCACGCAGTGAAAGCGGCTCTACACACCGTCTTGTGTGCGATTACTAAAGCTGTCGGCAGCAAATTCACTGAATTCAGAGTGGAAATGGAAAAAAAAGGAGAAAGAGAATGAAAGTGAAGCTGAGATTGGAAATATCAGAGACCGAGCTGAAAGCTGTGCGAGCGTGTATAAACGCTACAGATGCAGACACTAAACAACCTTTAATATTTCAAGGTAAGATTGATTTTATTGTGTGGTATTGCTTGGTCAATCCAGCACCTTAAACCACCTTCTATTGGAAAGATCTTGGTTAGAATTTCTCTTCGGACACGTTTTAAAGTGTTTGATTATTATAAGCATTGTTAATAACACAGTTCTGTCCTGATATTGGCTATAAGGAATCTAATCAAGACATTGTATTATTTTATATATTTAAATAGGTAGTCTAGAAATTAATAAAGTACTAGATTGGTAAATCTTAACCAGTCTAATTTAAAAGCCTTCAATGGTATCCTTCTGGTAAAGTGATATTTTGTATAGTCCCACTGAGACAGTCACAGACCATATTGCAGAGGGTTAGAATAATGATTTGTGATCTAATATCAACGTACAGGCAGCAGCACATCGGGTTTCAGTGTTTGATTGAACTGTTTGACTGCGAATCTATTGTTAGATAAATGGTTTCATTGTATTCCGCTCCAGTGCTGTTGAGTTTGTCTTTGGTACAGTCGCGGCTCATTCGCTGCTCGTTCTTTTGCTTTAGTCCTGTTTCCTTCTTGTTCCACACACACACATTTACACGATCTTTCCAGACCTCACTGTGTGAATAAAGGGGGCGGCAGCAGCACCCTGCCTGCACCAATCCGCTGTAAGATTTTGGACCCGAGTGGTTCCACAAGTTCAATTAAGGGGTGAAGTTGGAGGAAGTAAATACAACACAGTAAGGTGTCAACTGAATTGTATCATTTTATTGAGTCTCTAGATTGAGTCTCTAAATAAAGTACTTTGTTCAGCTGATGGTAAACAGAATTAGGAAACGGTCGCTCATATTGCTTATAAACATTTACTAATGCAGGTTATTATTTAAGAGCAGAGATGAGTTTGCACAGGATACATACAATAGGGAGAGACACACCATTACAAATGTATTTTAATACTACAAGGGATGTTATTAGATTTATATCTACAGGTCACCTGACATTGCACAAGTAAGCTTCCAGTGTTGTTGCTAATGATTATTACACAGGTGGAGTTTGTACAGAAAACATATGGCTGCACTTGAAAAAGTTTGAGTTGTGTAAATCACGTGTTTAAATGAAACTGCTTTGAGAGTAAGCAGGCTATCCTGCTGCAGTCGCTTGTCTGCTCATTGTATTTGACACATTGAAACTTGCATTCTGCGTTGACCGTTCCCTTCAAAACCGTTCTCACAATACAGGATCAGGTAACAAAAAGACATTCCTCAGACACTTTGCTAAGACTGCAAGTCTCCTGGCTTGGTTTCTAAGCATGTTTGCTGTAGAGAAATGGATGTTTGGATTAGAACAATGCAAAGGCAGAACGGCGGTCATGATGGTGATTGACAGGGAGGTAGAAGTGGATGCAATGCTCCAGTGTGAGGCTACAGGAGGTGAGAAAGACCAGCAGCACTGAGGCTTGTACAGGACGTAGAATAAAAAGATGTTCATATGAAAATGCCTTTTCCTTCACTTTGTTCATAGGAACACAAACACAGCGTTAACCGATAATTGCAATGTAGAATAACAGGAATGGTATCAATGCCATCATGTACCTAAACCACCAAACTATCATACCGGCTCACCCCTATACGAAATAACTGAGGAGCAGTAACTTTAAATCCCTGATCAAAGCAACTAACAATGTAGAATAACAGGAATGGTATCAATGCCATCATGTACCTAAACCACCAAACTATCATACCGGCTCACCCCTATACGAAATAACTGAGGAACAGTAACTTTAAATGCATGCTGCACATTATTGAACACAGCAGTTTGGAGGGTTTATTTTGATACAATCAAAGCAACTAACAAACCTAGCTAGTAAGTAAGAAACCTAGCTAGTATCTAATTGTATACAATTTTGTTTCCCACAGATCCCATAGAGAGCCACACTATCCCTGAATCTGAAGCACAGGAAGGGCTAAAGATAGAAGCAGTTTACACACAAGAGGAGTCCTTTGAGCAGGAGTGCTGTGCAAGTCTAATGCAGGTTATAGAGCTGGCATGTGTTAAAGATGAAGAGGTCCCTGAACAGGAATGTGTTCCTATTAAAGAGGAATTCATAGAGCAGGAATGTGTCCCCATCGCAGAGGAACTTCCTCATGAAAATCATGTCTGTACACTTCAGGAGAACAAGAAGCTGGGATCCAACCTGTGTGATGACTCTCCATCTGAATGTGAACTGGGATTCAGAGGTAATCCTACAAAACAAGCAGCATTGAGCTGCCTATTCATCCTGCAGAACCTGGTACTGAACACCAGCAGTGTGCTTGAGATTCATATTTTAACCAAGGGGAGCTGCCAAACCACTATGTCAACAAGGACATCACTGTGCTTGCTCCTGAGGCACCTGCTAGATGTGCAGCCGCTGCCACGCCTCTTTAGAATGCTGTTAGATCAGCGTTGTCCAATCACGCTCCTGGAGGCCATTCCTCTCCACATTGAACAGGTTCAGTTATATAAAGTGCTACTCCTGTGTCTGGATGGACACCCCTGTGTTAGATCTTTGCCTTTCCCCATTCCTGGTAGACTGTTTGCAGTTGTGCTGCTCCCACAGCTTTACAGAGCTGCAGGGTTCACATGTCCCATCACTGGGTGATGCCAAATCCAGTCGGGTTGCTCAGCGTCACCAGAAGAAACATTTCAGTAGAGAGTTTCTGTGGAGAATGTATGCAGCAGGATCGCCAAAATTAGAGTCTTATTTTATTTCATTTTTAAAAGCTCATCTCACGGCAACTATCCCGAGGACTGTAATGTTTGCTCGCAACGCCACATTTCACTTTTGTGTGTCTCACAGTAAGCATTGCTGTGTTATTATTGTCACAGTACAGTAAGTATGTGTGTGGAGGTGTTCTGTACAGCAGACCAGCGAATCAGTTTCAGCTGGGAGGGGATTCTGGGAATCGTGGTTTTACTGGATCTTTGCTCTACAGATATTTTACACAACAACATTTGATTAAAAAAAAATGAGTTGTGGAAAAACCAAACCACTCCAGCCCTACATAGTTCTGCATGTCGTTTGTCTTCAATACAGCTAGAATAAAAAGACAAGGTGCAGTGCGTGGGATTGCAAATGGAATTTCTATATGAATTATTAATTATCGGAAAAAAAATTAAATATTAGATAAATTGCAGTACTATCAAAATGCAGGTACTATCCACCTCATCTCAAGCAACCAATCACTGAACTGCTCATTCACTTGTGTTCAGAACAGTGCATGTGGGAGAATGCTGTACAATAACCTTTGTCTCTCTTCTCTTTCTTTCTTTAGCTTCTAAAGTAGATGAAGGAGAACACGACTCCACTCTATCACCCCAGTGCAAAAACTCTTCTAGAGGCAAACCACAGTGCAAGAAACACAGAGAAACGACACCCCAAGAAGAAAATGTGAAGACATTGAGAACTCACTCAGTTACAATCCCTTCTTTACAAGACAGACACCCACTTACTGTGGAGAGTACAGAGATGGCACATTCTGTATGTTATAATAATATTGAATCCCAGGGCAACTTGAAGACCTTGCCTCATTCTATTGAAGGTGGGAAGAGTTCCTGTCAATTAGACGCTCCTGAAACTCACAAGGGAAATCCCACAGGAGGGACTACGTTTTCTTGGGCTGATTGTGGGAAGAGTTTCAATCATATATCACTGCTTAAAAGACACCAGCACGTTCACACAGGAGAGAAACCTTCCCACATACAGACCAGTGATAAGAGTTTCACACAGTTAGGAAATCTTCATTCACACCAGCACATTCACATAAGAGAGAAACCTTATCACTGTTCTGTTTGTGGGAGGAGATTCAGTGACTTAGGATCCCTTAAAAGGCACCAGCGCATTAACACAGGAGAGAAACCTTATCATTGTGCTGTTTGTGGGAAGAGATTCAACCAGTTAGGACATCTTAAAAGACACCATAACATTCACATAGGTGTGTAATCCTATCCCTGCACTTAGTGTGAAGAAGTGAAGTCAGTTGCAGACTTACAGGACTAGAGAACATTCTCAGAAATGCAGACACTTGGGGACAACTAAACAACAGGAGTGCATTTGACTAAACACAGAAATATTAACTGAAAACAGAAGTGGCTTGATAAATCTGGTCACCCCTAATCACAATTTGTTCAGATCAAAAACTCACCAAAATCTGTGTTCATCATGTTGTTGAGCATTCTGATTGTGTTACATCACATTAGTAATATATTAAATAGATTGTTATTATGAGTGCAAGTTTCTCTTTTTCCTCCTGCACTGCTCAGCCTCTTGCAGTGTGTTGTGTGGAATCTTCCCTGATACCATGGTGAATCTGCGGTACCTCAAGACTCAGCACAGTATACCACAGTTATCATGCGGGCAGCTTGAAGTGGAAAATCAACACTGTTTCCAGCAGGGTGCGCCAGAGAGCTTTTAGCACGTTAATGGGCTGCATACCATTGCTTCTTAACAAGGTGATTTCTGCTCCTGATGTGTTGAATACTCCCCTCTCTCTCTAGTACTGGTCACTCTGCTGTGCTTGAAAGAGTGACTACAGTTAACTTCAACTTTTTAAAACCTTTAGTATCCTCTAGTCTTTTTTTTTGTTCCAGACTGAATAGATTTAGTTCCCTCAACTGTTCTCTCAACATATTTAGGGTTGGTTGAGTGTACAAGGAAAACAACTGACTCTGGAGAGGAGTTACCAATCAATGCCAGCACACTGGAGATCCAGAATTCAGAACACAGAACCAGGGAGGACATTCGGCCCATCAGTGCAGCAGCTTATTGATCTCAAACCTGTTAAGTCGGGTCTTAAAGGATACCAGCCCTAACAACATGACTTGGTAACCCATTCCATCCCCTCACCACACTCTGTGAGAAGGTGTCTCCTACCCTCTGTCCTATGGCTATCCACACTTAATTTCCAACAGTGCCCTCTGACCCTGGTGTCAGTGCTATGCTTGAGGTATTAGTTTGCGTTAACTTTGTCAACACCTTTCAAGTTTTTAAAGACTTCAGTCAAGTCCGCCTAATTGTTCTGTGTTCAAGCTAAACAAATTCAGTACCCTCTTCACAGCTTGTTCCTTTAAGCCCCGGGATTAGTCTTCACCTTTATGATTGCTTCCCCGTTGCTGGTAGAAATGAGTCTATCACAACACCAAGGTCTTTCTCTCACACACACTGTGTATTTCAATCCTACTTTTTTCCTACTAAAAAGAGACTTGGTAATACATTTGTGAAATGTTTCAATAAGAAACATGCACTCCACACCGTACAGCAGCTGACTGATTTGCTAATGAAAAGAAGCAGCTCAACCACAACACCTGGTATAATGAACATGTTTGTGAGCCAGGTGTTTGCAGTGCTGTACTGTAGATATGAAATTCCAGAGAATGCTTCATTTTGCATGACTGATAACTAATCATTCTATTGCCTTTAATACTGTATATGGGGCCACCTGTCTGCACTTGCTGATCCCAGCACTGATCCTGCACTGTGTTAAGAGAACAATGGAGATCAGTGACACTGTGTCAATAGATTTGGATCATAGGGTATAGAGGAAATAGTTTTCAGGTGAAGTATGGAAATTTGGAAGAGGAGGGCATCACACAGTATCACAGTGTAGAGAAAGAAAGGGTCCTTGATGAGGGTTTAGTGGTGAAGGAGTGCATTTGCCTGGGAGAGGGTATAAAACAGAGCAGGGTGGAGGGACCAGAGCAGCTGAAGAGTGGAAAAGCAGCATCAGCACCTTGTCAAGATGAAAGCCTGGACTACAAGAGCCATTCTCCTCTCGGTCCTGACAGCATTGCTTCTGTCAGGGGCTGGTAAGACTGCCTTTCTCCTGAGTAACATGGGGAGGGAGGGAGGGAGGGATTGCATTGATATTCTCAACACAGAGGTTTGTCTACTTGTCTTGGGGATTGATTTGATGAGCCTGTACTCCACTAGAATAAGACACAACATTTAGAGAACTTGAAAACTCCCATGTGTTGCATCAACCACCTCCCACCATAGGGACAAATCAAGGTTTGCATTTGAAATTTCCCTTCGAGTCGATCTTGCCTCCTGCTCATCTCTTCAATAAACCATTGCAGGGTGTGTATAAAATACACTGAGATTTTAAAATGGTCATTCAGTTTGATTTACCTTTTTCACAAAATATACATATCCTTGAAACATATAGACCTGCTCTTAATATTCAAACCACTTTTTATACAGCAGATTTAATATAATTTATTTAAGAGATATTAAAAATGCAAACTGTTTACTTATATGTTTACCGCAAGTTGATTTATTACAATTCCTTTCCTTATATAATATGTTGCACTTAAAGTGGTTTATTTATATAATATTAATTCAAGTAGTCTACACTGTTGCAGTTATTAACAAAAGTGCAGAATTTTATGACCATAATTACATTTTTTCAAAACAGATACAAAAATCTTAATAAAATCCCAGTTTTCCTAATCGGTCCGTTTGCATTCTCCATTCCATGCTGTCATTCCTTTCATAGCACTGGATACAACACAGGACTGCTCTTATTAAAAATGTAACCACAGCCTGTGTTTACAGAACTCAGCAACACTTTGGAAGACTCAGAGGAGCAGGAAGGAGCACTGGAGAACAAGAGAGCGCTGGGTAAGGAAAGAAAGAAAGAAAGAAAGAAAGACAGAAAGAGAGAAAGAAAGAGAATGAAAGAAAGAAAGAAAGAAAGAGAGAAAGTTTCTTATTTGCAGGATTTAAGTTAAGCAATGACAAAAAAGCACAGTCCACATAATTTGTTTAGAAACTCAACTAATCATCGCTAATCATGCATAACATCAAGGGCTACTGTATATCCAGAAATCTCCTGGTTAAACCTCACAGCTCTGCATTGCAATGTAATGGGGCGCTCTCTGCCTCCCTGTGCTGAGTGTCCTATGAAGTTGTGCTCTGCAGTCGAGGGACTCCTTCATTGCTTCATGAAGCTCTCTTCTCCCTGTTCCAGAGGCAGAGGATTCAGGCAACAGTGATGCTGAGCTGGACAGTGATGGACTCAAAGGAGAGCGGGAGTTGGGTGAGTCCTTTGAAAAGCACGTCTGGGTAGTGTGTGGGTACAACGTTAAACCTTCAAGAGGAACACATTGTGAATTACAGATGATAGACTTAAGGCCAAACCCCAGTGAATCTGAGCACATTTAGCTGCTGTTTCTCTACTGGCACTAACACAAAGTGCCCAGATCTGTTTCCTAATGTACGTCTAACTGTATAAACCTATTTCTGTTTTACCTGATAGGAGACAATATGATGGAGAAAAGAGCTGACAGTGAGTACAGACGGCCTATAGCTTCTTCTGTTGAGTGTGTTTCTGTCTGTCTGTCTGCCTGTCTGTCTGTCTGTCTGTCTGTTACACTGATGCGGAAGAGGAAAACACAAAGCTTGAGGGATATACACTTTGAAAATATTTCACCTGTTTGCATTTAACATGTGCATTTAAATGTGTTGATGCAGCACCTTTAATAAGACGTATTGTATTAATTGATCACCTTAAATGTCAGTAAGAAGGATCGCCCAACTGAGATATAATAACTTGACTAAAAGGTTGTCCTGTTCCCATACCTTTTTATCAATCAATATTTATTTTATATAGCGCCTTTCATAGTTGACCACAGTTGTTTTGCGCATAAGTCTGTGTGCTTCTTTTCATATGTAATGCAGACTGAAATATCTTTCTGTTAGTAAGTGCCATCACCATCTAGTGCATAGCAGTGAACTGAAAGCAGAAGGAAGCGTGATCCAGTCACTGGCTCTTCTATAAAGACACTTTGACTGATCCGGCCTACATTCTGTACATATATCTAAGACAGGTAACTAGAACTGAAGAGCAGCTCCTGAACTCAGGGGAAAACATCGTAACACACACTCTAACAAAATGAAATCTGAAGCTCCTTACTGTTCAGCAATCTTCTTTAATGTACATTGAAATCCTAATCCAAATTTGGAGAGTTCCTCAACATGGTCTGTGTTTAAATAGAAGGGATGCAACCTGCTGTTTGTTTAATGATCTTCATGTGCTTTCTGTCTCCTGAAGTGGATTCTGAAGTGGTCCTGACACAGTCCATGGTAGTGAAGAAGGGTGCCCTGTCCAAAAGATACTACAGAAGTAAGTGTGTGTCTCTCTGGAGCTGGCTCCTGGTTTGGTTGAACTGCATGGATTGTAGACTGAAGGTCAATTGATTGAAGACATTGAGAAACACTTCAGTATTACAGCATATTCTACCATGGAGTGGTTTCATAGTTCTGGACAGACTGGAGGAAACACTTTGAAATGAGCCCCTTGGTGTCTTCATTAAGCCTGTAACAGCTATCAAAATCAACCGATATTCTCAGAGGAACAGAAAACATTCCAGTAAATGGAACACAAACATGAATATAAAGTGAACTATTAAATCCAATAACCACTGTTTCTGTTTTTCTTTTTCTTTGGAACAGCTTACTGTTGTAAGTATTTTATTTTATTATGGTACATTAATATGTAGAAATGAATTGTATATATATATTTAAATTGTATTTAATGGTGTATGTTTATTTCATTTCCAGATTATAGCATCTGTGCTCGTGGTAAGTGTGAATCTGATATTTTAATAAAAATGTGACTGTACACTACAATACAATACACATGTACTGTGCGCGTCACAAGAAATGAATACATGTTAACAATGGGGCCTCCTGCAGCTGATGTTGAGAATATGGAATGGGGTATTATTGTATAATAGTGTGAATGAGCTGCTCTTAATAAGAATGCCATCTTCATTTAATACATACTCACATAGTGAGGTGTTCTGTATCCTATGGGAGGGGATATAAAGAAGGAGCCCTGGCTTTGGATTTTGTCAATAATAGAAATGTACAAATAGAGAGACACTCCTTTGAAATATATAGCTCTCTAATACACTACTGAGGCCCTATTCTTGTATAAAGCAGCCACTGCAGTGACTTCAAATGGACTGAACTCAATATATCACTTTTATCTTTCACAGTAAGGTACAGATGCTACTATGGTAAGTAAATGGATTCTACTTTATTTGATGCAGCAATCAGTGGGATTTATTTATGATTTTCAATCAGGGCATGAATTGTTTATCAGTGTAGCTTTGCTGAGAGGCTTCAGTGACACAGTGGCTAGAGTGCAGATGTGCAGTGTGGAAGGTAGTGGGTTTGAGCAGTTCAATGACTAGAGTGCAGAGGTGCAGTGTGGAAGGTAGTGGGTTTGAGCAGTTCAATGACTAGAGTGCAGAGCTGCAGTGTGGAAGGTAGTGGGTTTGAGCAGTTCAATGACTAGAGTGCTGGGCTGCAGTGTGGTTTAGTTGTTTTGACTAGCTCAGTGGTTAGTGCTGGGCTGTAGTATAGGAGTTAATGGGTTTGATAGCTCAGTGTTTAGAGAAAGTGGTGCCCTGCAGAGTGGAAGGCAATGTGCATGCTTGTGGATCTGAGTATTACTTTTTATTCATTAGTCTTTTAGCAGTCGCTTTTCTCCAAAGTGCCTTCGAGACTAGGGGGTGTACTATGCATCAACAACTGCTGCTGCAGTCACTTACAATAGGACTCCAGTTTTACGTTTTGACTTGCTCAGGGTCACACACAGTGAGTGAGTGGCTGAGCCGGGATGTGAACCTCCTGGTATCAAGCCCTTTTCATTAACCACTGGGCCACTGTCCCTGAGTAGCTCAGGGGGTTGAGTTCTGGGCTACAGTGTGGAAGGCAGTGGGTTTAAGAAGCTCTGTGTTAAAAATAGACTGTTCCTAATTTTCTTTTCTTTTTTTGTGTAGCTCATCACTATCACTACTATTTCTACTACCGTCATGGGTACCGCTGCGCTCGCCGTGAGTATGCCTTATTATTTCTGTATACATTGGTTGAGGGATATATTAGAACAATTTGAAATAGAAAAACAAGTGTCATTCCATATCAGTTTAGAACATGAGGTCGACCAGGTCAAATATGGATGGAACTCCAAGAGAGACACAGAATTGTTGGAATAAGTTTTATAACAGATGCCATCCATCATAGTCCTTCAACTGGAAATATCAAGATGGGTTTATGATTCATCTTTCAACTGCATTGTCTCCAACTATTGATCGATTGAGCTCATTCATAACTTATTGGAAAGAGGAAAGTCTAACCTGTCTCCTGCAATCAAGAAATGTATACTTAAACTTATTACATGTGTGTGATCTCATGCTGGAGTAACCAACTCCACAAATAATCCCAGGAGATCTGATGAATGGGATTGCTGCTGTTTTATGGTGTGTGTACAGTAGTTCTCTGTGGGAGGTCATTATGTCAGGGTTGGCTTTGAGTTGAGAAGAAGGGTCCACTGACCTCAATCTCCTGTGGAACTTTTGTCATTTTAGTGAAACAAAGTATAAAAGCAGGGGTCAAAACAGAGGAGCTTTGATCTAGGATTGCTCTGAATAAAACCTCAGAAACATGTTTGGCATTTGAACTAGTATAGAGGGTTTCTGTGTCTTTTATTGATAGGATTGTATTGAGAGGTTGTGGTGGCTCCACAGTTTAGCAGTTGATTCCATACCCTTTGGGATTGTAAAATTGCATGCTGAATTACACAAAGCTTTACTCAAATTTGTAATTTAAAGGAGTGCAATACAAAGAGTGTGGAGGATGCTATCTACACATGGGAGGGAGTTCAATTCTGCAGCTCAGAGTGACACTGATTGTCTATATTATTAGACAATGCTGACCATTACCACCCCACAGTCTCATTACCTAGCTGTGCAATGTTCTGTAGGGTATGGATCAGAACAATAGCTTTTCTGCCCAGGTTGCTGATAATGTCTTCAATTGGTTTCAGACTGGCATACCTACCGCTGCAGGCGATGCCAGCACTACTGAGAAGCAGCAGCGCCCAGGGATCACAGTGCTGGAGTTTACCTGACAGCAGACCTGCAAGCAAAGCTTAAACACACCAGCAACCTTCTTTTGTAGCATTGCTGTAACCTTTCTGTTCTGGTCCCTCTCCCCACACACAGCTACAGCACCCATACTTATTTCTATCAGGCCATTCCCAGTTTGTTTAAAACAGCTGCTCCCTGTTGTGCATTTGGTCAATCTCTTCAAGGATATATAATAGAGAAAACATTGCTTTTCTATTGGGTGATTCCCTACCTCTCATGAAGCAGGTCTTTACATTGTATGGAAAGGTGTCCTTATTTAACGTGTAGTCTCAGATTCTCAGTGAGATCACATGCTCACACATGTTTGAATAGAAATACAACTCCACATGGGCACATATACAAAGCGTTACTTGGAGAGCCTGCTTGATTGATTTGCCTCAGCTCATAATCACTGCACCGAGTCAGGTTTGACCAGTAGACTCATTTCTTCTCCCAGCTCCTCACAGCCACCCTGTGATGTCACAAGTGTCCCGTGACAGGCCTTGTTCACAGACTGACAAAAACATTGTGTTTATATAGAGATTTTCTTCATCTCTCACTTATTTTAAAATCTCTTTATTTGCATTCATGACAACAAATGCTCAAACTGTTGACCAGTATAAATGCTGTCCTGCCAAAACTACAGTATCTGCTGTTACATGAAACTGGGTAAAAGCCTCTCTCTTTCTGTAAAGCTTTTTCAACAATAAAACTATTAGCATCAATGTCTCATTTTGGACTGTTTTATTTCACATTAATATAGATTAGGACTAGCAGAGGACCTAATACTGATCCCTGTGGTACACCACTGGTTACCTCGCTCCATTTTGAGGTTTCTCCTCTAATCAGTACTTTCTGTTTTCTACATGTTAACCACTCCCTAATCCATGTGCATGCATTTCCTTGAATCCCTACTGCGTTCAGTTTGAAAATTAATCTTTTATGCGGGGCTTTGTCAAAAGCTTTCTGGAAATCTAAATAAACCATGCCGTATGCTTTGCAATTATCCATTGTCGATGTTGCATCCTCAAAAAAATCAAGCAGGTTAGTTAGACACGATCTCCCTTTCCTATAACCATGCTGGCTGTCTCCCAGGATATTGTTACCATATAGGTAATTTTCCATTTTGGATCTTATTATAGTTTACATAAGTTTACATATAATAGAAGTCAGGCTTATTGGTCTGTAGTTACCTGGTTCGGTTTTGTCTCCCTTTTTGTGGATTGGTATTACGTTTGCTATTTTCCAGTCTGTTGGTACAACCCCTGTGTCAAGAGACTGTTGCACGATCTTGGTTAGCGGTTTCTAAATAACTTGTTTCATTTCTTTGAGTTCTATTGAGAGGATCTCATCCGGCCCAGGGGATTTGTTTATTTTAAGAGCTCCTAGTCTCTTTAACACTTCTGCCTCTGTTATGCTAGTTATTTAAAACTGGATAGGAACAGGTCAACATGTGGGGCATGTTGTCCGTATCCTCCTTTGTAAAAACATGTGAAAAGCAATCATTTAATATATTTGCTATTTTTGTTTTCTTCGTCTATGATTTTTGCCATTTGTATCTCTTAGACATTTAACCTCCTATTTGAATATTCTCTTGCTGTTATAATATTGAAAAAAAAACATTTTGGAATTGGTTTTAGCCCCCTAAGCAATGTTCATTTGTATCTGTCTCTCTTGGCCTGACAATGTAGAAACATATAGAGAATGTATGGGATAATAAACATCACTGCTGTTTCTCTTAAAGCGTGTTTATTTATTTCTAATACTGGACCCTGTCTTAATACTGTATTACATTCTGAATATGAATAGAGCTGGATTATTAATTGTAGATAATACTTAGCATACCAGATTCATATTTAGCATTAAAAAGTAGTGCATTATTTTGTGTATCAGCCGTCACACGAAGCCGAGCGCAGTGCGGTATACTGTAATGATGCTCCAGTCAGTCTGTCCGGACTGCACCTGAACCAGCTAAAAAACACGAAGCCCCTAATAAGCTAATTTGTAAAAGTTAGTAAAGAATTGCGCTAATATAACGAAGCTAAATTTGAACTCCTAGCTGGAGCAACGAGAGAGGGCGAGAGGGGCGGGGCAGAGAAGGAGGGGGAGACGCTGCTAGGCAACCGGCTCGTGAACATTCCACTCAGCTGAGCAGAGACCGTTAGGATTTAAAAATTCGAACGTTCTGAGCGGCGTTAGGCGCTTCGTTAAATTAACACACCGTTGCTGGCATTTGAATTTTGAAGAAAAATATATTTTAAATACTCAAATAGTGCTGTATTAAAAAAAAAAAAAAATACTTCAGTTCCAGACCGTTTTCCAACAAATAAAATGAGTTACGTATTTATAATAAGTATATTTGTTATGATATTAAGACTAAACAAATGTGCTACAATTTGGTGTATAATTTATTTATCTATTAAATGTTGTAGTATTTCTTTTTTTTAAATATTGTATTGTTTTCACAAAATAACATCCATACATTATCAATTCATCTGCTAGAGTAATCATATCACAAATATTACTCGTCAGTAATTCATACATAGACACGCTGTGGTAACTTCAAGAAGTTAAAATGTAAGGCTGGATTCAAGTTTAACCAAATAAATAAGTAAATACATTAATACTAACATGAAACAAAAATACGTTTTGGTAGCTCATACGTAGGCTTATTTAAAATACAAAATGCGACCTGTTTTAGAAATTGATTTATATATTACCTGCCATTTAAATCTAAATTATATTTAAAACTGTTTGAGGAGCAGACTAGCATAGATGATTTCTAGAATCCATTAATATGTACACCACATTAGCACTCCGAGAAACATAGAAATTGATAATTTGTAAAGAATTAGCTGTGGGATTATAATCAGAATTATGGATGCATGAGTTTTTGATTAAAATATACTCACATGTATTTCTGTTTCATGTTGTAATGTATTTATTAATTTCATTTGAACCCTTTGCTGGTGCCACGGCTTGTCTCTGTATCAATTCACTGATATTTGAGGTTTTGTTTAGTACACACTAGCAGGTGATCTGATAATCTTATTGATGTTATTTTGTGAAAACAATAACACGTTAATACTGCGCTACAAAAAATGACTCGCCGTGTTGTAACTTGTGCGGGTGATGTCACGGGTTGTCATGGCAGCGCCGATCATCACGGGAGGGGTTATCAGTGGTTGTCAGAGAAACGCTGGAGTTCCGCTGGCTTCCGAGGTATCCAACCCGAATATCTAAATCAATACAGTGACAACAAAGGAATGTGACATATAAACCTAATGACTACATTAATGAAGCAGTAATACACGACAGGGTGTGTGTGTTATCATGAGGTAATATCACCACGCCTTGGGTGCGTTGGGAGGCACTAGACGAAGTCGAGTTCTTCAACCGCCCAGGAAGTGGTGATATATCTCATGATAACACACAGACCCTGGAGTGTATTATTGCTATTATTAAATGGGTCTAGGAGTGTGTTGTAGTTGGTAAATAAAAAAGACTTTAAACTGTATTTTAATAATTTCTATTTGTGTCACCTTCCACTGAGAGAAGTAGTTCCACAGTAACTAAAAATGGTTAGATTAACAATTAAACATTTGATTTTAATCCGATTTGTATAATATTTTCTTTTTCGGCGCTTCGCTAATAGTTTCTTGTTTAGTCTTTGTAGATATTGAAGTGGATCATTGTTTCAACGTGTATGTCTGGGTTTTGTCCAGTAGATGGCGCTGCTGCTGTGATGTTTTGTTTAGCAGAATGCAGTTCACGTACCGTGTTACAAACGGGACGGCGCTGCACAGAGCGGTACAAACTGTGCAATTAAAATCTCCGGTAGTACTACAGACGGGCCGCCGATAGTCATCTCCGATTAACCCAACATGAATATAAATACAAACCCAGTCTGTTTCAAAGAGCACTCAGAGTGACGACGCCAGAGAGTCTGCGAGCAGGTTTAATAATATGAATGTGTCTGATCGAGTCTCGCATCAAACTCAGCGTCCTCTATATTATAAACACATTACACAAGGGGTTGCCAGCGGGGGTAGTGAATTCACCTCTAATAACTCAGCGCTCTCTTTCTCTCTATATCTAGTCCTCCTGTTTTACCAAACAGCTCAAAGAATGGAACTTCTGGTTCGGACTGGTACGCGGATCTAAAGATTCCCCGCATCGGGTGTACCGGTTTGTTATGGAACGTGTTTCGTAAAATGAGTTTATCCAGTAACAGACTATATAAACCACAGTGAAAAACAAACAAGAGAACATGTTGCCAAGTAGTGGCTTGTTTAACTAGTTCCTCATAAAATAAGACTCAGTTGTACACACCGTATTAAAAACTGAAAAGCTAAACTAATAACTGACTTGGAGCTCTCACCAGGGACCACTTCCAGTAAAAGACGTATAAACCGCCGTGAACAAAATGAAAACTTGCATTCATAACAGAAAAAAAATAAAATAAATAACAGCCCATATAAATCTACACACTTTTTGTGATGCTATAACGTGGTATTACATATAATGAGTGTTGTTAATTTCACCCTAAACTTTGCATACTGAAAGGAGCATGTCAAAGCAAGAAGGAATATAAAAATAAGGTTATAGCTCAATGGAGGAGGAAAATTTTTGCCCCTGGATTCACAATGAATCAGTGAAGGGTCCTTGAGTAACACACCATATTGAGAATGGCCTGATCAGGAAACAAGCAAAGCATTCAATACAGTAAGAGGAGAGAATCCCATTAACATGGCCATTCTGACACACACCAATATATTATCTATGTAGAATTAGTCAAGCACCCACCAAAAACAAAAATAAAAATCCACACACAATCCAAACAACCTTCACAAACAAGATTTATTTACTAATACACACTTTTGGGCATTTTCCAAATATATACAACTCCAGCTACAAAGACAGCCACTGAACACACACCCATTGCAGCTCCCAGAAGGGACCACACATTGAATTTGCCTGCAAGAGAAGAAAGAAATAGTTAGTGGAATATAGAGATAGTTATATATTTTATTTGAACTGCAATTGTGTTCACATCATGCATATTACCGCTTCTAGGCATAAAGTGAAGGGATCCATCTCTCTTCAGCTCAATTGGTCCAGAAGACACAAACACCTTTACTGCACCACCATCCATCCCTTCAGCACTGCGACCTACAGGAGGAATCCTTCAAAACAAATGGACAAAAATGCATGCAAAATGTCCCCCCTCCTCCCAACAGACAGAGCTCTTACCAAGCCTCTGTTTCCCTGGAATGCACCGTCTGCTACAGAGGCTGTCTGATGGCCGGTTTGAATCACATATCACAACACTGCAGTGGAAGTAAATCTGAAAGACAGTACACCTTGTCAAGTAAAACAAGAATCAATATCAGGCAGGACCATCATCCAATGAAGATTACTGAATTGAAAAACAAATATATTGCATCATAGTAAGTGTTTCTTGCAAATGTGCAGTTATGTTTTCATTCCAACTCACTAAAGATTTGAGCACAGTGACCATTGCTGCTTGCAAAGCAATCCAAACCACACATTGTGGTACAAGATCCCCATACCAACACTCCACTTTACCTGTCCTTTCAGTGCATCCCGGCCACTTGTGAAGGAAAACATTTTCACTTCAAACCTTTTCAGATGGGAAGGGAACGGCACTCTTGCATTGCTGGAGACTGGGTGAAAGATGGTCAAGTACTCATCTGCAGAGTTCTCACAGCTAGAAAGAAGGTCAGGAGCACATCAGCCACAACTCCAATTCCTAGGTTTTGTAGCAGCAATATCATATTCCAGCATCTTACCTGTCCACAACAACATCCCACTTTGGAGAGCTATTCCTGTCAGCAGAATAGGTTGCCCAGCAGTTCTCCAAAAACAATTCAGCCTGTGGATCCCTGACTGAAATGTTGATTCAGTAGTTCGGGACAAACACCAATCACAAAATGTTTTAGTACAAATATTTATTGTAGAGAATGCGGAGTATGCGATTTTACAGAAAAGTATGCTGTATATACACATTCATTTGGCATCAAACCTAACTTGACTGGACGAGGCTGAGACCCCCATTGATAAAACATAAAAATTGTTATTAAGAAAGGTGGAGATGGGGAGGTGGTGGGTTACGATGAAATCAAAACGCAACTGAGAGATAAGTGAAGAGGGTATTTATAGTGCTAACAATTTAAATTGGCTAATGTGTAAATTGAATGATTCAATTTGGTGATGCGGAGATTGGTGTCTGACCCTCCTCCCGAACTTTAATTATAAATTTCATTAATCGTAGGACATAGTTTCCGTATGTGACTGGAAGTTCAAATTGAATGAAATGGACTTTGAAAATTGTATTAAGTGCCTTGATGAAGTTGGGGGCAAATGAGGAAGTGCAAATCCGGGAACAAGAAGGTTGCAGGAATGGCCTGATGCAGGGAAGCTGGAAAATGAATGTGACGGTGGATTCTTAACATCTCAGAAGGATGATAAGCATGGCTTCATGACTAGATCCTCAAAGGGAGGGGTTTTGATTTGAAAAAATAAAGTTAATATATGAAACAAAAGAGGTTGAAGCAGGAGGGGACTGAGAATCCCTTGAAATGACAACGAACTGCAGGAATTGATTTGAAGGTTTAGAGTGTGCGAGATTCGCAGCGATAGCAAATCATCTTAAATTATGTAGAGCTTGTGGTGTTATGCCGCCATGTAGAGGTTGCGATTGGAATTTAAATTATTGTCTTCAGTGAAGCAGGGTAGCATATATTTAGTTAATGCGATTAAAATCCTCGTCTATGAATAAAACATTTGCTTTTGAACAGTTAGTGATGATATAAGTAAGTTAACGTAGGTCTAGAAGAGGAGCCTGCAGTATTTAGATGTCACAATTCGGCGAGTTGAAGCTCTCATGTTGCAAAAGCGCAGCAGCTGGAGCCAGAAGATTGCAGTAGTGAGGCACAGGCTCGCATTGCCTGTTAAAGCTGCCTGGTCGCCATGGCAACTTACCACTCCCAGGAGTCACTCGATGAGGCGTTGCCGTGGTAACCATGGTCTGTGAGTCTTTCTGATGAAAACGCAGAGCAAACTGAGAATGACGCTGCGCTTTGAAAAGCGCTGTAGCTGCGCTGGAGACTGGAGGGAGCAGAAAAGACTAACGCTGAAGCTCCTGCAGAAAAATACAAAAGCTGAATGATGAAAAGAATCACCTGAGCAGGTAGGAAAATAGCTGATAGATGGCCTTCAGTGAAAGGAGCGAACAACAAAAAACAAACACAGACGAAGGGCGGAAGCAGTGCTGGGTGTATAAATAGAAAAGAAGGAGAGATTGACATGCAAGCTACCTAACGGGATTGCCCATACCGCTCTGGTCACGCCCTTTTTACCGGACCAAACACAGCAGCACAAGATAATGGCAGAGAGACTGGAATTTGATTGAAATTTGTTTGTCACCATATAATCAATAAATTGTATAAATAAATGTCCGGAGACATTCAAATCCAAGCACGTTAAAAAACAAAATAGAGTGGTATAGAAACAAAGACGGCTTTTACCTCGACGTGATTTGAACACGCAACCTTCTAATCTGGAGTCAGACGTGCTACCGTTGCGCCACGAAGTTCTGGCGGAGTGCACACCGTGACATGAAAGAATGCAATAATGTGTTAATTTATCAACAAAAGAAACAAAAATAAAAGTGTATATTTATTTGTGAATAAACTATCTTGCTTATACGATGGGACCAGAGACCTTACATCGGCAATCTAATGAGAGGAAAACCCCAGAGAGACTTTGTCTTGACCAGGGATTAATATAATTTATAAACAAACTGCGATGGTTCCACGCGATGGGAATGTGAATAGAGTCAGTTATATATATATATGTATATATATATATATATATATATATATATATATATATATATATATATATATATATATATATATATATATATATATTTCATTTAACTGTCGCTTTATTATCATAATGAAAACACATTACACATGACCACAGTTCTGTAACAAAATGACATTATCAAAGCCATAACCATACCGGGAGTCGAACCTGGGCCGCCTGGGTGAAAACCAGGAATCCTAACCGCTAGACCATATGGGAAGCTGAGTAGCATACTCATGGACATGCAACAGTAGCTAGTATACAGTACAATGATTGGTAAAAACCACAAAAACTGATACTTCATTACAAACACGTTACAAATGAAAGCAAACTTCAAGCCATATATATTTATTCTCAATTAACACAATCTCTTCAATTGCTAAAAAATATATTAAAAAATCTCCCTTTGTGTTTCTCAGAAGACATACGATGGAGGGCGCACTGCAGTTTTTCAGTCTGGGGAATATTACAAATTAGCGGACTGTGCTTTAAAATACACATGTAGGACGGGCGACTCTGTTACAAAGAATTGTCACACTGTATGTATCTCCATAATGCGTTGGGACTAAATACACAGATACATTAAAACTATTTGGAAAATGCAGGCATCTATCCCGTTACCTCTCGCATGCTAAGCGAGCGCTCTACCATTTGAGCTAATTCCTCTTGAATTGTGCGAGCGATTCTCATAGGCTACATCGCAGCTTGATATGAGCAATTCAGATTGTCATAAATTTTGTATTGGCAATGTAGTATGACATTTGCAAATTCAAAAAATAAATTAACTAAATAGCAAATATTTCGACTACAGGTATGTTTTCAATTTCTTCAATAAGTAGTCTCAGCTTGTTGATTGAGTCTCTTTAAAATCCACCTCTGTGTCCCGATGCAGCAGCGCTGTGTGCTGTGGCTCGAGCTTGTTTGACGAGGCAGGCAATGCAAAAATGCCAAAACTTGCTTTTGTATCACATGACAAACTTAAGGTCTGCTTTAACGGCTTGGCTGTCTCAAGTTAGTTTGTATTGTTAATGTAACACCTCGTTGTTGCCCAGTCATTGTATCATATGAAGTAGAGCTTGTCAGTCGGGGGCGACGGTCTACAAATAAAAGCTAAGACTTTATTTGCAAGGATCATTTCTAGAGTGAAACATGTTTTGAAGGGATTGGTCTTGGTATCCACCAGGAGGACTGGGAGTGTTTTCTTCTCAGCACCGAGCTGACAATGAGTGTTGTTTTCGGGTACCTGCTCGCTGCTAGTGTTGTTGAAGGAAGGAGACACATTTTGAGTGCGTATCTCATACTGGTAGAAACGCAGAAAAAAAGAAACCATCAAGCCTACAATTGTTCAGTTGTTTAAATCAATAAGCAAATTTCAAATTGATCAATGCTAATCTTAAAACAATTTAAGAGCACTTTAAATAGGCCTTGACTAATATAAACATATAGTAATGTGATTTGCACTACGCAGGACTAGATGAGCTTAAATAAAGACATTACATCTGAAAATAACTTGTGCTTACCCCCACTTACAAGGAAAGTGTCAAACATTGTATTCGTTCTCAAAACGTGTTAGATAATGTAAACAGCAGTTGGAGAATGCCGATGTCGATCATCCTAGCATGTTAAACGAGAGCATTTCTCATGTAAGCTACTTGCAGCCATAGATCGTTTATACTGTTCTCAATGGTCCGTATCCCAGCCTGAGACCACGATCCAGTGGCCGACCGAGATGTTTTTCAAAGTAATATGTTATTTGGAATATTAAAACAATCAAGTTAAATAACAGATGTTTGGGCACAACATATTTTTCAGTGACTTCAACAAGTAGTCTGTTTACAACAAAAATGCAACCATGTGTTAGGAACGCTATTTTAGTCCGATTTAAAATGGAAATTAAAATGGTATTGAGAGCTGACAAGAGTTTTGTATCAGCTGTTGATTTCCTTGAAACACTCTTTTATAGTAAAATGAACACATTTTATTCCTTTTAAAAATAAGTAAAAGTGAACTGTCAGAAGTGGGATTTGAACCCACACCTCCATTCAGAGACCAGAACACACAATTCGTTGGCAAGAGTCCTTGAGTCTGGCCCCTTAGAACACTCGGCCATCCTGACAACCTGCGTTTATTATAGTAGAAAACCGCATTATTTATTTCAGCACAGCCTAGGGTTGTCATATCAAGGCCTGATCGGGTTTATTACGCACATACCAACTGTTGCTCCATGAATGATGTAATGACAAGTGTATTGTCAATAGAGCAGTTAGCAGTTGTGCCAGTCCCCTTGCAAAGTGAGGTGGAACCCATTTAAGGGTGGGCATATAATAGTGGTCAGTCTACAGGAACCAGGGACTGAGGCAGATAGGCAAGTTCCTGCTTCAAGTAATCTTTAATTAACTACATTTGGTAACTTTGTAAGGTGGTGTTTGAATTAGCTGAGTTGGTGTGTGATTAGTACCAGGTGAGTGGTTTAATTGAATAGAAGTTGTTTTGCTATCTGATTGGTTTCCACGCAGTTGTTTTTTATATATTAAGCAGCCTATTTTAGCGCCAGCTAGAAGCGCCAGCCAACTGAAGAGCCTCAACAAAAGAGCCGGGAGTCCAGCTGTGGGAGTCCAGCAAGGGGAGGCCTGCACTGAGACGCTGTTCCAATAGATCCAAACCTAACGGGGCTCTAGAAGAAGCTATCTACTAGTCAGGTCTGTACCCTCCACCCTACTGCTCCTACTGTGCCTTTTGTCCTGCTTGTCCTGCTATGACTGTCTCTCACATCCCTGTTCTGTCCTCCCGTCCTCGTCCTCTGCCCTCCCTCCGCTGCTGCTCCTCCAACTCCTCTAACCTCATTTCTCTGCCTCTCCCCCCCTCCCGCACACTCTCTGGTGCACTCTGGAACTGTCACTCTTCTGCTAACAAAGCTGATTTCATATCTGCCTTTGCCTCCCACCTCTCGCTGGATTTCCTTGCTCTCACTGAAACCTGGCTGTCCCCTGATAACACTGTTACTCCTGCTGCCCTGTCCTCTCTCTACGTCCTGTCCCATACCCCGTGTCTCACTGGACGGGGAGGTGGGACGGGTCTTCTCCTCTCTCCCTACTTACTCTTTTCTGTCCCCTCCGATCTCATCTCACTCTCTGTCAATACCTTTGAATTTCATGCAGTCCAACTAACCTTTCCCGGTCAACTCCTGCTCATTGTTCTGTACCGCCCCCCTGGGCCTCTCACTCACTTTCTGGATGAACTCGACTATCTACTCTCCTCCCTCCCCTCCCTGTCTACCCCGACTGTCCTGTTGGGTGACTTCAACATCCATCTCTCCAACCCCAGCCACTCTGCTGGATTCCTCCCTCTCCTGCACTCCTTCGACTTCTGTCTCTCTCCATCCCCCCCTACCCACAAAGCTGGCCGTCAACTGGACCTCACCTTCTCCAGGGCCTGCTGCCCCTCCACCTTCTCTGTCACCCCCCTGGACCTCTCTGATCACTATTTCATCTCTTTTTCTCTGTCTCTCCCCCCTCTCCCTGCTCCTCCTAACCCCACTGTCGCCTCTCGCCGTAACCTCCGCTCTCTCTCCCCCTCTGTCCTTGCCTCCACTGCTCTCTCTCACCTCCCTCCTATTGACTCCTTTTCACAACTCTCCGTAGACTCTGCTACCTCCACCCTCTTCTCCTCACTCACCTCCTCCCTCGACTCCCTCTGTCCCCTCACCTCCCGTCCTGCTCGCCCCTCCCCTCCCCATCCCTGGCTCTCCTCTGCGCTCCGCTCGGCAAGAATCACACTGCGATCTGCTGAAAAGAAATGGAAGAGAACCAAACTCCCTGCTGCCCTAGACCTTTACCGCACTCTCCTCTCCTCCTTCTCCTCTACTCTCTCCTCTGCTAAATGTGCTTATTTCCAATCTGTAATCCAAGCCTCCACTAACAACTCACGTAAACTATTCTCTACCTTCTCCTCCCTCCTAAACCCTCCCCCCTCCTCCTCCCTCCTCTATCTCCCCTGATGACTTTGCCTCCTTCTTCTCTTCTAAAATTTCAGATATCCGCAAACTCTTTAACACCTCTCCCTCCCCCGCACCCCCTCCCGCTCCAACTCCTACACCCACTGCAACCCCTACTAACTCACCCTCCTTCTCCACCTTCTTGCCCCTCTCAGACTCTGACCTCTCCTCCCTGCTCCAGGGTCACAAACCCACCACGTGTGCCTTGGACCCCCTCCCCACTCACCTCTTTCAAGCTGCTGCTCCTGCTCTACTCCCCTTCATCTCCTCCCTCCTCAACACCTCTCTACTTTCTGGTATCTTTCCATCTGCCTTCAAAAAAGCCTCTATCACTCCCCTCCTCAAAAAACCTACCCTCGACCCCACCTCCCTCCAGAGCTACCGTCCTGTCTCCCTCCTACCCTTCCTCTCCAAAACCCTCGAGCGGACTGTACACCGCCAGCTCTCTGCTTTCCTGTCCAACCACTCTCTGCTTGACCCTCTCCAATCTGGTTTACGCTCTGCTCACTCCACTGAAACCGCCCTCCTGTCTGTCACCAACTCACTTAAATGTGCCCAAGCTGCCTCTCTCTCCTCTGTCCTAATTCTCCTTGACCTCTCTGCTGCCTTTGACACTGTTGATCACTCTATTCTACTATCATCTCTTGCTGACCTGGGGATCTCTGGCACTGCTCTGGCCTGGTTCTCCTCCTACCTCTCCAACCGCACTTACCAGGTAACCTGGCGTGGAGCAACCTCCACACCTCACCCTCTCTTAACTGGAGTCCCCCAAGGGTCAGTCTTGGGTCCTCTCCTGTTCTCTCTCTACACCCGCTCCCTGGGCCCCCTCATCGCATCCTATGGTTTCTCATACCATTTCTATGCTGATGATGCTCAGATTTTCCTCTCCTTCCCCACCTCTGACTCTACCATCTCCTCCCGTATCTCTACCTGTCTATCTGCTATTTCCTCCTGGATGCACTCACATCACCTCAAACTCAACCTCTCTAAATCTGACCTCCTTTTCTTTCCCTCCTCCTCCCCCTCCTCTGATCTCTCTATCTCTGTTCCTCTGGAATCTACCACACTCTCTCCCTCTTCCTCCGCTAAGAACCTTGGAGTCACCCTGGAACCCTGCCTCTCTTATTCCCAGCACATCTCCACTCTGGCACGCACTTGCCGATTCTTCCTGAGCAACATCCGAAGAATCCGACCCTTCCTCACCAACTATGCTACCCAGCTCCTGGTCCAGGCCCTGGTACTCTCCCGCCTAGACTACTGCAACTCCCTCCTGGCTGGCCTCCCTGCGTCCGCCACCCGTCCGCTCCAGCTCATCCAGAACTCTGCTGCCCGCCTGGTGTTCTCTCTGCCTCGCTTCGCCCACGCTACTCCACTACTCCGCTCGCTCCACTGGCTCCCAATCACCGCTCGCATCCAGTTCAAGACTCTTGTACTAGCCTACAGATGCCTTGACCAGACTGCACCCAGCTACCTCCAGACCCTCATCTCTCCCTACACCCCCACTCGACCTCTCCACTCCACCTGCACTAGAAGACTAGCTCTACCTCCGCTACGCTCCCCTGCCTCCAAAGCCCGCTCCTTCTCCACCCTTGCTCCGCAGTGGTGGAATGACCTTCCTACAGATGTCAGGACTGCCCAGTCCCTGACCACATTCTGGCGCCTCCTTAAGACTCACCTCTTCAAAGAGCACCTGTAGAACTCCTCTGTTTGTATCCTGGGACACTATCACCCTTCATGTAAATGTGCTTTATTTTGCTCTTATCAGCCCCCTATTTTACTGCATTTAATCCTGTACTTCAGAATACTGTATTCTGCCAAGTTTTTAACCTGTAGTACTTTGTATTTAATCACATCCTGATGTAACTATCACTATTTAATCATAACCTGATGTAACTATCTCTATTATCTGCTGTATTATTGAATTGTGGTATGTCACACTTGTACTTTGCTTGAACAAAAGTTATTGTATTTCTTGCTCTTATTGTATTACTTGTATTGTAACGCTTGAAATGTTTTTGCTTACGATTGTAAGTCGCCCTGGATAAGGGCGTCTGCTAAGAAATAAATAATAATAATAATAAAAAAGAAACGGATTGAAGCCAACCCAAAAAAGTAAGATTATTTATGTCAATATCGTTATAGTTACAAACGATGCACACATTTTACAATAGCAATTGCTATTTGACAATGACCAATAAGTAATTATGTTGCAATTGAGAGGAACGGTAGTTCTTCGCACAAGTTAGAAAAACTTGTTTGAAACTACCGAGTGTCTCTATACAGCTCAAAGAGTTTGACTGTTTTTAACATGTTGCAGCGGCAGAACTAAATCACTTAGAATTACCATCTGTATCAGTATCAAAAGTCTGAAACTTTCTTACCTCTAATGTGAAAAAACGTACATACCTCTTATACACAATGAGAAATAAGTCGTCAAACTAAGGTAAAATTATTCTCCTTCTTCCTCTTCCGTCTACGTTTTAAGGGTGTGTAGCAACTATTCAAACAGAAAAGCTAAATAACTGGACATCTACCAATCATGTGATTCCACATGTTGGTCAGCGTCAAAACAAACCAGGGTGTGCAGGCAGTTTGATATCTACACCATTTATATTAAAGAAATTATGTATGTTTTAAAACAGCACATATCGAAGGAGGGAAAAAGATAATACAGTGGTTTGAAGTTGAAACATGACGTTCTTGAAGAGCACACGACCTTGAAATACGTTCATTTTTTAAGCTTACATCCAAGCCTGACCAGCTTTCGCTGAAAACCTGAAGGTGCTGCTCGATTCTAGAAATTTTCGATTTCCTGTTTGAAAATTTCTAGTTTCCTGTTTGGTAGATACCATAGAATGGAATTGCACACAAGAGTGGCATGTAGCTTCCTTGTCTAAATCTCTGAACTCTGATTAATTGTAGTTCCTCGTTTAATTAAATATAAAGGAATAATTTATTTGGTAGAAATAAATAAATGATTTAAACAAATGCATAGAGGAATAAATACATTTAGAAATAAATATTTTTAAATGAATAAATGTAGAAATGAACACATGTTTATATTATAAATGTATTAATAAATAGCAAGCTAGAAAACTACATGTCATATTAATTGATTTGGCGTCTTATTTGAGAAAATACTGAACGACAAAAACCAGATTCCAAACATAAGAGTCACCAGAATCGGCTTTGATGACACAAAGTCGTATGACACGAACCCTAAGAATTTGATACCAGATTCATTGTCGCTTAGAAACAACTGCAGCCTCCCTGCCTCCCTGCCTCAATACAAATAATACCAAATGAAAAATCGAATTACATGTATTTAAAATGAATGGTCTCATCCAGGGCTGACTCGTTTAGATGTTCGAGAGATCTAGGTGTACTGGACAAATCTACTGGATTTTTTCCATGTCGTAATTGTGCCGCCTGTGATAATGCATTTAAAACTAAGACAATGCACAAGCCATACAACGAAAAAAACAGTACAGTATCTTACAAGTGCTTGTGCTTTAACTCATGTCATTTATGTGATTTCTTGTCCTTTTGCAATACGGTGGTAAAACTACTAGACTGTTACAATTGCGCATTAATGAGCGAGCATAAAAGTTCACTTTTATGTTCAGGAGAAAATATATTCATCCACCACTAGCTAGACATTTTGTAGATGCCAAACATTCCGTTTCAGATCTTAAATTCTGTGTCATACAAAAAATCATTTCAGGATCGCAGTGGTGGTAATCTCGATCAAAAACTATTACAATGTGAATCAAAATGGACCTTCTATCTCCATACGGTACAACCTGAGGAATTAAATGAAGAGCTAGGATTATCATGTTTTCTGTGATATAATGCGCAAGGATTCTTGTCTTTCATAAGAGCCGAAATAAATAAGGCCTTCTGCATGTAAAGCAGACGTGATAACCACTACACTATGGAACCTTGACGAAACAGTGGTGGTGCTCCTACATTATTGTCTACATGCAGCATCTCAAATAATTACAGTGTCATTTATCAGACCCTTCGGCGTTGTCTTTTGAAGAATTAAACCTGCCAGACCGAACGCAAGCTAACATTCAATCAATCAATCAATTAATCCTATATATTTTCTATAGCGCCCCATATGCGCTTCACAAAATCTACTTAAAAACAAGAAAATATCTAATTGTAAGCCTGGTCGAACAAAATAAGTCTTCAGTGTATTTTTAAACAAAGAGCGCTTTCCACAATTTAAGATGCTTTAGAGACTGAATATTGAAATTTGCAGCCGAAACTGGGGGATAAACATGCCTGTGATGAAAGTGGGCAGAAAAGTTGCATACTTTGCATACCGTATTTGGGAGAAAAGAAAACGGATCATCTCTGATTTGCAACGTTTCCATGGTTCGGCCCGGCCACTGCCGTGTGACACATTAAAACGATGAGTTCAGTTTTTTTTTTTTCTGCTGCTTGGTAATTCTGTCAAAAAGCAGCTGTAGCAAAGTTGCGCAGCGGAAGCGTGCTGGGCCCATAACCTAGAGGTCGATGAATCGAAACCATCCTCTGCTAGCTTGTTTTTCTTCTGTTAGCAAAGTAGTTTTTCTAAAATATTAACTGAAGGCAATTAATTAATATTACATTTCGCAATCAAGGATAATATAATGTGCAACTTGTCTATCATAAGAGCTGAAATAAATTATAGCGCTTTGAGATTATATATGTTACTAGCGGACTGTTTAGAAATGTACTTAATTATATTACAACTGTTCTAAAAATAAATGTTATCTCGAAAAAGGAGCCTTCTCAAGCCGAAATAGCTCAGTTGGGAGAGCGTTAGACTGAAGATCTGAAGGTCCCTGGTTTCGGCAAACAGCAAGAATATTTTTGTTTTGTATTATTTTGAACTAAAAAACAGAACACATGTATTTTTCTTCAGTGTAATTGGAGGAAATAATAACGTATTACTGTGCCATTTTCTAATGTGATTAAGAAATGCAAAGAGCACCGTCCCTGCGTGGGCTTGAACCACCAACCTTTCGAACAACCGAACGCGCTAACCAATTGCGCAACAGAGACCAAACTGCTCAGCCGAAACTGAGACCACATCTAAGAAGAAAGCAACACTGGGCAGGAAAGTGTAATCACAATTGCATGTATTCAACCCAATGCAAGAAAACTTCTAGCCATTTATATATATTCCCAAATAACATAAACTCTTCCATTGCTAAAAAAAAATATAAAAAAATCTCCCTTTGTGCTTCTCGGAAGGCATACGAAGAAGTCTTAGGGAGGGTAAAGAGGAAAATGGATTATTGGAAGTTAAGAAGGCTATCGCTAGAGGGGAAACTATTAAATATAAAAATGGTACTGATGCCAATGCTGCTGTATGTAGCAAGGGTGTTCCCACCTGATGTTGCATCAGGTAGAACATTACATAGACAATTGTTTCGGTTTTTTTGGGGAGAGAAATTTGAGAAGGTCAAGAGAGAATCAGTAATCTTACAAGGGAATCAGGGTGGTAAGGGCTTTCCAAATGTCATTTATTTTCTATGGGTCCGTTGTGTATGTCACATGATGAAGGCAATTATTGAAGTGAATAAAAAAATAGAGTGTTTTTTGCTAGGTTTTATTTTGGACAGTTTTTGAGGAGAATGGGTATACTGAAATTAACGAATACTGTGCCATACAGTCAGGATATGCCTTTTGTGTACAGGAAGGCCATGAATTTTATTATACAAAATAATGTGTGTAAAGCGATGGAAGCCGAGTGGTCAGCAAAGAAATTGATTAAAAAGAAGGAGGCAAGTGGAAAATTACGTAGAATAGGCTTATTGAGTGACAAAGACTCAGAAATGGTATGGAACAATGTAAATTATTTTAGATTAAGTAATAAACAAAAGGACATAGCATGGTTAACAGCACATGCAAGGATGCCTTGTAAAGAGCTGCTCTATAGAAGATATGTGTCGAGGTCGAATGCATGTGTTAGAGGAGAGTGTGGGGCAGAAGAAATGATACAACATGTGTTTTATGAATGAGAGTATGCGAGGAAATGTTGGGAAAGGGTAAATAATTGGACACGGAAATTTATTTAAAAAAAGATTTATGTGTCAATTTAATATTGTATGGGCCGAGAAAAGGGATTAAATCAAATGACAGGGAAAAAAGGATGGCTGATAATTAATTGTGCAAAAGAGGCACTGTGGAGTATTAGAAATCTGAGTATGTTTAAAAATAAAACAAATGTAAATGATTTCTGTAAAATTGTGATTTCTAGGATTAGAGATTATGTGTGGATAGACATAAAGGCTTTGGGCAAAAAGACAGCCTTGAGAAAATGGAAAATGAGAACACCGCGTGAGTTGTTTTTGTAATGTTTCTTTGTATTGGTTTTTGATGTTATGAATGTATTTTGATTTGTTTTGAATTTTTCTAATAAACATTTATATAAAAGCTGGCGAAATGCGTTTCTAAAGTGTTTGGACTCGCTATCCACAAGGAAGAGCGAGAGTGTTCGTTTTTGAGCGTGAAGGAGACAGCGAGTGTTGTTTTTTGGCCAACTGCTCGCTGTTATTGATGACCCCTCCAGTGTCCCTTAGGGGGCTGGAGGAAGCAGACATGTTCTGAGTGGGTATCTTACCAAAAGGTACGAAAGACGAACTACAGTTGCAAAGCACTGCTGCTTTTTCGACGATTTATTAAAACTATCAATCTGACAGAAAACACGGATCACATCAATTGTGATCGGTTTGATATCAATAGGCTTACATGACAGGTATTGTGTATAGACAATGTCATATACATAGAAATGAACACGGACAGTGTTTATTAAGGGCTGACTCATTTAAATGTTCGAGAGATCTAGGTGTACTGGACAAATATGCTGGATTTTTTTCCATGTCGTGATTGTGCCGCCTGTGATAATGCGTTTGAAACTAGAGATAATGTGAGATAATCACTGTTACTGGCGGATTGTTTACAAATGTATTCAATTATGTTACAACTTTTTTGTCTACGAAACATATCTGTAACATTTATGTAATGCCTGTGTGTTTTTTTCATGAAGTTAATTTGCTAACAGACTGTTCTGATTTGTTTCTAACCGTGAAGTGATCGCTCTGTTTGCCGTATATTTTCTTTCTGTAAGAGGAGTGTCCTTGTGATCCCATATAGAATGCGACGAAACAGGTCGCCCTCCTTAATAGAAAGAGAAAAAGAATGTGTTCACGCACACACCAGGTGATTTACTGCAGCGTCAGACATTGGAGGTTCAGCAGTGTACTGCAGTGTTGTGCAAAGTCGTTGGTGTAAGTCAGGATTGCCGAGCGGTCTAAGACGCTGCGTTCAGGTCGCAGTTCTCTAGAGGCGTGGGTTTGAATCCCGCTTCTGACAAATCTGTTTGTTCATTTATTTCTTAAAACGTCCACCGGATGCTTGGTAATTTGATTTGTTTTTCTTGTTAGTATTCAAATCACAAGGTCGTTAAATGAGAGAAAGTCACCGCAAGCCTGCACCTCACCACATCCTTCGCAGGTTCGATCCCCGTACGGGCCATGGCTTTTCTTCTTTAAAGAAACCACAGCATTTGTAATGGTGCCAAAATGAACAATCTTTAACAAAATGAACCGAAGCGATATGAAGTACAACCAGTAATATTTCAGACTTCCTGAGCTTTAAACATGTATTAACAATGAACACATACAATCAATTAAAAACAAAGCTTACGTAGTCGGCAGGATTCGAACATGCGCGGGGAAACCCCAATGGATTTCTAGTCCATCGCCTTAACCACTCGGCCACGACTACATGCTCGCACGATTGTTTGTGAAAACATCCAAAAGAAGTAAATGACACCCGCAGTAATGTTGTAGATGGCAGTAGGGCTAACTAATGAACCGAAGTCAAATGCCTTTGTTGAAACTCTGTCAGAATTGTACAAGGCAAGCACACGTGGGAAATGTAAATACAATATAATTTCTGTTAACGTTCATAATAATGAATACATCATTATTTCAAAATACGTAGCTATTTAACTGATCTTTTCAAAAAACACCCCCATCCACAAAAACAGAGTAGTTATTTATTTCAACGGAAAAATTGACTTGCTTCATGGCTGCTGCCAGAGCACTCGAGCACGTTCTGGAAAGCGTGAGCGGACTTAGCAGATAACAAGATCTACAAAATATCACATGCTAATAAAACATACCATAATTATGTTCGTTTTTATTATACATGGCGACTTACAGAGACTAGGGTGTGTGAACTATGCATCAGCTGCAGAGTCACTTACAGTTACATCTCACCCGAAAACGGAGCACAAGGAAGTGAAGTGACTTGCTCAGGGTCACACAATGAGTCAGTGGCTGAGGTGGGATTTGTACCGGGGGACCTCCTGGTTACAAGCCCTTTATCTTTAACCACTGGACCACGCAGCCTCCTATAACAAATTCACACCCCAGATGGGACTCGCACCCACAATCTCAGGCTTAGGAGGCCAGTGCCTTATCCATTAGGCCACAAGGGCTGACAGGAAAAACACATTTGGTAGTACTAAAGAAAGTGGGAACAATAGTATCGTGGTTTAATACATACTATCCAAGCCATCGTTGGTGTTCAAACACAGCAGAGTGTTACATTGGGAAAGGGCCGTACTTGTCAGTACTTATTTGACATTCATGTGGGAAGATTTAAGATTGTGAAGAAGTTTAAATATGCTGCGTATTTGCGCATTGGGAACCTTACATAATTAGGTTTTTGATTAATGCCACTTTCTTACGGACAGTAATCAAGGTGACGCTACAAGACCAGAGCCAATAAAGCAATTATTTTCCTGTCATTTCATTACCATATTCTAGTGTGCTTGTTCAGAATATGCGTGAATCGTGAAAACATCTTGCCAATATGTGAACAAAGCCAGCATTCACTTTATTGATCACCATGTGGATTAACCGCTATTGGAAAACAGATGATTGTGTTAAAGATGTTAATAGATTTTTAATGTACACGTTTTAGAGCTAAACATTTGTTGGGACAGTTCAAGCGCTGTAGCAGTGTTTAACTATTTCCTGGATGTTTGCCTTTTGGTCTTACTCTAGAAAAAGTAATAATAATACTAAAAAGTAGGCAAAACCATTTTTTGAGAAACCGCATTTGGGAGAAAAACTAACAGTTTGGAAACACATTTGCAAAGGCATTGGATTCTATTGTGGTGTTTCCGAACTGTTGAACGTTTCTCATTACATGCATGTTTACTGGCTTGACAAAAAGGCGATTGACGAAAAGAATGCTGTCTCGATAGAAAAATCGCGTCAAGCAGAAATAGCTCAGCTGGGCGAGTGTTAGACTGTAACGGTCCCTGCATCGATACCGGGTTTTTGCAAACAGCACGACTAGGGTTTTTTTTTTTTTTAATTAATTTTTTTAAATAAAAAAACAGCACATTTTTTCTTCAGTGTAATTGGAGGAAATAAAAAAGTATTATACTGCCATTTTCTAATGCGATAAAGAAATGCAAAAAGCATCATCCCTGCGTGGGCTTGAAACACCAACCTTTTGATTAACAGCCGAACGTGCTAACCGATTATGGTGTTTTATTGGATAACACCCTGGGAGCTCGACAGAACAGTGTGTATGCATATTGCTAAAATGGAAACCAAATATACACGATTCAAATGGGAATCGTATTCAGATTTTAAGCACAAATTTGATAGACTTCACAGTGCAAAGGAGGAAGGCAGACAATGCAAATGAGGCAACTGGCTCCTACATTTTAAATCATACGAGAAACTTGAACCCAATTAAGCTTTTAACCGCCTGCAGTCTGGAATGAGTTTGAAATGTTGTTGTAACACCGCACTGGGCTAAGCAATTGCATTATATGAAAGTTCCTGTTAATTTGTCAGCGGCACAGCTACCGGTGCCATTCAGAGTTGGAGGGAGACGGTCGGCCACTTGCCCATAAAACAATACTTTCAGGGATCATTTCTATAGCGATTTGCTAGCGAAATGCGTTTTTAAAGTGTTTGGACTCGCTAGCCACGAGGAAGAGTGAGAGTGTTCGCTTTTGAGCGTGAAGGAGACAGTGAGTGTTGTTTTTGGCCAACTGCTCGCTGTTATTGATGACCCCTCCAGTGTTCCTTAGGGGGATGGAGGAAGCGGACACGTTCTGAGTGGGTATCTTACCAAGAGGTACGCAAGACGAACTACAGTTGCAAAGCACTGCTGCTTTTTCGATGATTGATTAAAACTATCAATCTGACTGAAAACACGGATCACATCAATTGTGATCGGTTTGATACCAATCGGCTCACATGACAGGTATTGTGGATAGACAATGTCAGATACACAGAAATGAACACGGACAGTGTTTATTAAGGGCTGACTCATTTAAATGTTCGAGAGATCTAGGTGTACTGGACAAATATACTGGATTTTTTCCATGTCGTAATTGTGCCGCCTGTGATAATGCGTTTGAAACTAGAGATAATGTGAGATAATCACTGTTACTGGCGGATTGTTTACAAATGTACTCAATTATGTTACAACTGTTTTGTCTACGAAACATATCTGTAACATTTATGTAATGCCTGTGTGGTTTTTTCATGAAGTTAATTTGCTAACAGACTGTTCTGATTTGTTTCTAACCGTGAAGCGATCGCTCTGTTTGCCGTATATTTTCTTTCTGTAAGAGGGGTGTCCTTGTGATCCCATATAGAATGCGACGAAACAGGTCGCCCTCCTTAATAGAAAGAGAAAAAGAATAAGTTCACGCACACACCAGGTGATTTACTGCAGCGTCAGACATTGGAGGTTCAGCAGTGTACTGCATTGTTGGGCATAGTCGTCGGTGTCAGTTAGGATGGCCGAGCGGTCTAAGGCGCTGCGTTCAGGTCGCAGTCTCTCTGGAGGCGTGGGTTCGAATCCCACTTCTGACAAATCTTTTTGTTCATTTATTTCTTAAAACGTCCACCGAATGCTTGGTAATTTGATTTGTTTTTCTTGTTAGTATTCAAATCACAAGGTCGTTAAATGAGAGAAAGTCACCGCAAGCCTGCACCTCACCACATCCTTCGCGGGTTCGATCCCCGTACGGGCCATGGCTTTTCTTCTTTAAAGAAACCACAGCATTTGTAATGGTGCCAAAATGAACAATCTTTAACAAAATGAACCGAAGCGATATGAAGTACAACCAGTAATATTTCAGACTTCCTGCGCTTTAAACATGTATTAACTATGAACACATACAATCAATTAAAAACAAAGCTTACGTAGTTGGCAGGATTCGAACCTGCGCGGGGAAACCCCAATGGATTTCTAGTCCATCGCCTTAACCACTCGGCCACGACTACATGCTCGCACGATTGTTTGTGAAAACATCCAAAAGAAGTAAATGACACCCGCAGTAATGTTGTAGATGGCAGTAGGGCTAACTAATGAACCGAAGTCAAATGCCTTTGTTGAAACTCTGTCAGAATTGTACAAGGCAAGCACACGTGGGAAATGTAAATACAATATAATTTCTGTTAACGTTCATAATAATGAATACATCATTATTTCAAAATACGTAGCTATTTAACTGATCTTTTCAAAAAACACCCCCATCCACAAAAACAGAGTAGTTATTTATTTCAACGGAAAAATTGACTTGCTTCATGGCTGCTGCCAGAGCACTCGAGCACGTTCTGGAAAGCGTGAGCGGACTTAGCAGATAACAAGATCTACAAAATATCACATGCTAATAAAACATACCATAATTATGTTCGTTTTTATTATACATGGCGACTTACAGAGACTAGGGTGTGTGAACTATGCATCAGCTGCAGAGTCACTTACAGTTACATCTCACCCGAAAACGGAGCACAAGGAAGTGAAGTGACTTGCTCAGGGTCACACAATGAGTCAGTGGCTGAGGTGGGATTTGTACCGGGGGACCTCCTGGTTACAAGCCCTTTATCTTTAACCACTGGACCACGCAGCCTCCTATAACAAAATCACACCCCAGATGGGACTCGAACCCACAATCTCAGGCTTAGGAGGCCAGTGCCTTATCCATTAGGCCACAAGGGCTGACAGGAAAAACACATTTGGTAGTACTAAAGAAAGTGGGAACAATAGTATCGTGGTTTAATACATACTATCCAAGCCATCGTTGGTGTTCAAACACAGCAGAGTGTTACATTGGGAAAGGGCCGTACTTGTCAGTACTTATTTGACATTCATGTGGGAAGATTTAAGATTGTGAAGAAGTTTAAATATGCTGCGTATTTGCGCATTGGGAACCTTACATAATTAGGTTTTTGATTAATGCCACTTTCTTACGGACAGTAATCAAGGTGACGCTACAAGACCAGAGCCAATAAAGCAGTTATTTTCCTGTCATTTCATTACCATATTCTAGTGTGCTTGTTCAGAATATGCGTGAATCGTGAAAACATCTTGCCAATATGTGAACAAAGCCAGCATTCACTTTATTGATCACCATGTGGATTAACCGCTATTGGAAAACAGATGATTGTGTTAAAGATGTTAATAGATTTTTAATGTACACGTTTTAGAGCTAAACGTTTGTTGGGACAGTTCAAGCGCTGTAGCAGTGTTTAACTATTTCCTGGATGTTTGCCTTTTGGTCTTACTCTAGAAAAAGTAATAATAATACTAAAAAGTAGGCAAAACCATTTTTTGAGAAACCGCATTTGGGAGAAAAACTAACAGTTTGGAAACACATTTGCAAAGGCATTGGATTCTATTGTGGTGTTTCCGAACTGTTGAACGTTTCTCATTACATGCATGTTTACTGGCTTGACAAAAAGGCGATTGACGAAAAGAATGCTGTCTCGATAGAAAAATCGCGTCAAGCAGAAATAGCTCAGCTGGGCGAGTGTTAGACTGTAACGGTCCCTGCATCGATACCGGGTTTTTGCAAACAGCACGACTAGGGTTTTTTTTTTTTTTAATTAATTTTTTTAAATAAAAAAACAGCACATTTTTTCTTCAGTGTAATTGGAGGAAATAAAAAAGTATTATACTGCCATTTTCTAATGCGATAAAGAAATGCAAAAAGCATCATCCCTGCGTGGGCTTGAAACACCAACCTTTTGATTAACAGCCGAACGTGCTAACCGATTATGGTGTTTTATTGGATAACACCCTGGGAGCTCGACAGAACAGTGTGTATGCATATTGCTAAAATGGAAACCAAATATACACGATTCAAATGGGAATCGTATTCAGATTTTAAGCACAAATTTGATAGACTTCACAGTGCAAAGGAGGAAGGCAGACAATGCAAATGAGGCAACTGGCTCCTACATTTTAAATCATACGAGAAACTTGAACCCAATTAAGCTTTTAACCGCCTGCAGTCTGGAATGAGTTTGAAATGTTGTTGTAACACCGCACTGGGCTAAGCAATTGCATTATATGAAAGTTCCTGTTAATTTGTCAGCGGCACAGCTACCGGTGCCATTCAGAGTTGGAGGGAGACGGTCGGCCACTTGCCCATAAAACAATACTTTCAGGGATCATTTCTATAGCGATTTGCTAGCGAAATGCGTTTTTAAAGTGTTTGGACTCGCTAGCCACGAGGAAGAGTGAGAGTGTTCGCTTTTGAGCGTGAAGGAGACAGTGAGTGTTGTTTTTGGCCAACTGCTCGCTGTTATTGATGACCCCTCCAGTGTTCCTTAGGGGGATGGAGGAAGCGGACACGTTCTGAGTGGGTATCTTACCAAGAGGTACGCAAGACGAACTACAGTTGCAAAGCACTGCTGCTTTTTCGATGATTGATTAAAACTATCAATCTGACTGAAAACACGGATCACATCAATTGTGATCGGTTTGATACCAATCGGCTCACATGACAGGTATTGTGGATAGACAATGTCAGATACACAGAAATGAACACGGACAGTGTTTATTAAGGGCTGACTCATTTAAATGTTCGAGAGATCTAGGTGTACTGGACAAATATACTGGATTTTTTCCATGTCGTAATTGTGCCGCCTGTGATAATGCGTTTGAAACTAGAGATAATGTGAGATAATCACTGTTACTGGCGGATTGTTTACAAATGTACTCAATTATGTTACAACTGTTTTGTCTACGAAACATATCTGTAACATTTATGTAATGCCTGTGTGGTTTTTTCATGAAGTTAATTTGCTAACAGACTGTTCTGATTTGTTTCTAACCGTGAAGCGATCGCTCTGTTTGCCGTATATTTTCTTTCTGTAAGAGGGGTGTCCTTGTGATCCCATATAGAATGCGACGAAACAGGTCGCCCTCCTTAATAGAAAGAGAAAAAGAATAAGTTCACGCACACACCAGGTGATTTACTGCAGCGTCAGACATTGGAGGTTCAGCAGTGTACTGCATTGTTGGGCATAGTCGTCGGTGTCAGTTAGGATGGCCGAGCGGTCTAAGGCGCTGCGTTCAGGTCGCAGTCTCTCTGGAGGCGTGGGTTCGAATCCCACTTCTGACAAATCTTTTTGTTCATTTATTTCTTAAAACGTCCACCGAATGCTTGGTAATTTGATTTGTTTTTCTTGTTAGTATTCAAATCACAAGGTCGTTAAATGAGAGAAAGTCACCGCAAGCCTGCACCTCACCACATCCTTCGCGGGTTCGATCCCCGTACGGGCCATGGCTTTTCTTCTTTAAAGAAACCACAGCATTTGTAATGGTGCCAAAATGAACAATCTTTAACAAAATGAACCGAAGCGATATGAAGTACAACCAGTAATATTTCAGACTTCCTGCGCTTTAAACATGTATTAACTATGAACACATACAATCAATTAAAAACAAAGCTTACGTAGTTGGCAGGATTCGAACCTGCGCGGGGAAACCCCAATGGATTTCTAGTCCATCGCCTTAACCACTCGGCCACGACTACATGCTCGCACGATTGTTTGTGAAAACATCCAAAAGAAGTAAATGACACCCGCAGTAATGTTGTAGATGGCAGTAGGGCTAACTAATGAACCGAAGTCAAATGCCTTTGTTGAAACTCTGTCAGAATTGTACAAGGCAAGCACACGTGGGAAATGTAAATACAATATAATTTCTGTTAACGTTCATAATAATGAATACATCATTATTTCAAAATACGTAGCTATTTAACTGATCTTTTCAAAAAACACCCCCATCCACAAAAACAGAGTAGTTATTTATTTCAACGGAAAAATTGACTTGCTTCATGGCTGCTGCCAGAGCACTCGAGCACGTTCTGGAAAGCGTGAGCGGACTTAGCAGATAACAAGATCTACAAAATATCACATGCTAATAAAACATACCATAATTATGTTCGTTTTTATTATACATGGCGACTTACAGAGACTAGGGTGTGTGAACTATGCATCAGCTGCAGAGTCACTTACAGTTACATCTCACCCGAAAACGGAGCACAAGGAAGTGAAGTGACTTGCTCAGGGTCACACAATGAGTCAGTGGCTGAGGTGGGATTTGTACCGGGGGACCTCCTGGTTACAAGCCCTTTATCTTTAACCACTGGACCACGCAGCCTCCTATAACAAATTCACACCCCAGATGGGACTCGCACCCACAATCTCAGGCTTAGGAGGCCAGTGCCTTATCCATTAGGCCACAAGGGCTGACAGGAAAAACACATTTGGTAGTACTAAAGAAAGTGGGAACAATAGTATCGTGGTTTAATACATACTATCCAAGCCATCGTTGGTGTTCAAACACAGCAGAGTGTTACATTGGGAAAGGGCCGTACTTGTCAGTACTTATTTGACATTCATGTGGGAAGATTTAAGATTGTGAAGAAGTTTAAATATGCTGCGTATTTGCGCATTGGGAACCTTACATAATTAGGTTTTTGATTAATGCCACTTTCTTACGGACAGTAATCAAGGTGACGCTACAAGACCAGAGCCAATAAAGCAATTATTTTCCTGTCATTTCATTACCATATTCTAGTGTGCTTGTTCAGAATATGCGTGAATCATGAAAACATCTTGCCAATATGTGAACAAAGCCAGCATTCACTTTATTGATCACCATGTGGATTAACCGCTATTGGAAAACAGATGATTGTGTTAAAGATGTTAATAGATTTTTAATGTACACGTTTTAGAGCTAAACATTTGTTGGGACAGTTCAAGCGCTGTAGCAGTGTTTAACTATTTCCTGGATGTTTGCCTTTTGGTCTTACTCTAGAAAAAGTAATAATAATACTAAAAAGGAGGCAAAACCATTTTTTGAGAAACCGCATTTGGGAGAAAAACTAACAGTTTGGAAACACATTTGCAAAGGCATTGGATTCTATTGTGGTGTTTCCGAACTGTTGAACGTTTCTCATTACATGCATGTTTACTGGCTTGACAAAAAGGCGATTGACGAAAAGAATGCTGTCTCGATAGAAAAATCGCGTCAAGCAGAAATAGCTCAGCTGGGCGAGTGTTAGACTGTAACGGTCCCTGCATCGATACCGGGTTTTTGCAAACAGCACGACTAGGGTTTTTTTTTTTTTTAATTAATTTTTTTAAATAAAAAAACAGCACATTTTTTCTTCAGTGTAATTGGAGGAAATAAAAAAGTATTATACTGCCATTTTCTAATGCGATAAAGAAATGCAAAAAGCATCATCCCTGCGTGGGCTTGAAACACCAACCTTTTGATTAACAGCCGAACGTGCTAACCGATTATGGTGTTTTATTGGATAACACCCTGGGAGCTCGACAGAACAGTGTGTATGCATATTGCTAAAATGGAAACCAAATATACACGATTCAAATGGGAATCGTATTCAGATTTTAAGCACAAATTTGATAGACTTCACAGTGCAAAGGAGGAAGGCAGACAATGCAAATGAGGCAACTGGCTCCTACATTTTAAATCATACGAGAAACTTGAACCCAATTAAGCTTTTAACCGCCTGCAGTCTGGAATGAGTTTGAAATGTTGTTGTAACACCGCACTGGGCTAAGCAATTGCATTATATGAAAGTTCCTGTTAATTTGTCAGCGGCACAGCTACCGGTGCCATTCAGAGTTGGAGGGAGACGGTCGGCCACTTGCCCATAAAACAATACTTTCAGGGATCATTTCTATAGCGATTTGCTAGCGAAATGCGTTTTTAAAGTGTTTGGACTCGCTAGCCACGAGGAAGAGTGAGAGTGTTCGCTTTTGAGCGTGAAGGAGACAGTGAGTGTTGTTTTTGGCCAACTGCTCGCTGTTATTGATGACCCCTCCAGTGTTCCTTAGGGGGATGGAGGAAGCGGACACGTTCTGAGTGGGTATCTTACCAAGAGGTACGCAAGACGAACTACAGTTGCAAAGCACTGCTGCTTTTTCGATGATTGATTAAAACTATCAATCTGACTGAAAACACGGATCACATCAATTGTGATCGGTTTGATACCAATCGGCTCACATGACAGGTATTGTGGATAGACAATGTCAGATACACAGAAATGAACACGGACAGTGTTTATTAAGGGCTGACTCATTTAAATGTTCGAGAGATCTAGGTGTACTGGACAAATATACTGGATTTTTTCCATGTCGTAATTGTGCCGCCTGTGATAATGCGTTTGAAACTAGAGATAATGTGAGATAATCACTGTTACTGGCGGATTGTTTACAAATGTACTCAATTATGTTACAACTGTTTTGTCTACGAAACATATCTGTAACATTTATGTAATGCCTGTGTGGTTTTTTCATGAAGTTAATTTGCTAACAGACTGTTCTGATTTGTTTCTAACCGTGAAGCGATCGCTCTGTTTGCCGTATATTTTCTTTCTGTAAGAGGGGTGTCCTTGTGATCCCATATAGAATGCGACGAAACAGGTCGCCCTCCTTAATAGAAAGAGAAAAAGAATAAGTTCACGCACACACCAGGTGATTTACTGCAGCGTCAGACATTGGAGGTTCAGCAGTGTACTGCATTGTTGGGCATAGTCGTCGGTGTCAGTTAGGATGGCCGAGCGGTCTAAGGCGCTGCGTTCAGGTCGCAGTCTCTCTGGAGGCGTGGGTTCGAATCCCACTTCTGACAAATCTTTTTGTTCATTTATTTCTTAAAACGTCCACCGAATGCTTGGTAATTTGATTTGTTTTTCTTGTTAGTATTCAAATCACAAGGTCGTTAAATGAGAGAAAGTCACCGCAAGCCTGCACCTCACCACATCCTTCGCGGGTTCGATCCCCGTACGGGCCATGGCTTTTCTTCTTTAAAGAAACCACAGCATTTGTAATGGTGCCAAAATGAACAATCTTTAACAAAATGAACCGAAGCGATATGAAGTACAACCAGTAATATTTCAGACTTCCTGCGCTTTAAACATGTATTAACTATGAACACATACAATCAATTAAAAACAAAGCTTACGTAGTTGGCAGGATTCGAACCTGCGCGGGGAAACCCCAATGGATTTCTAGTCCATCGCCTTAACCACTCGGCCACGACTACATGCTCGCACGATTGTTTGTGAAAACATCCAAAAGAAGTAAATGACACCCGCAGTAATGTTGTAGATGGCAGTAGGGCTAACTAATGAACCGAAGTCAAATGCCTTTGTTGAAACTCTGTCAGAATTGTACAAGGCAAGCACACGTGGGAAATGTAAATACAATATAATTTCTGTTAACGTTCATAATAATGAATACATCATTATTTCAAAATACGTAGCTATTTAACTGATCTTTTCAAAAAACACCCCCATCCACAAAAACAGAGTAGTTATTTATTTCAACGGAAAAATTGACTTGCTTCATGGCTGCTGCCAGAGCACTCGAGCACGTTCTGGAAAGCGTGAGCGGACTTAGCAGATAACAAGATCTACAAAATATCACATGCTAATAAAACATACCATAATTATGTTCGTTTTTATTATACATGGCGACTTACAGAGACTAGGGTGTGTGAACTATGCATCAGCTGCAGAGTCACTTACAGTTACATCTCACCCGAAAACGGAGCACAAGGAAGTGAAGTGACTTGCTCAGGGTCACACAATGAGTCAGTGGCTGAGGTGGGATTTGTACCGGGGGACCTCCTGGTTACAAGCCCTTTATCTTTAACCACTGGACCACGCAGCCTCCTATAACAAAATCACACCCCAGATGGGACTCGAACCCACAATCTCAGGCTTAGGAGGCCAGTGCCTTATCCATTAGGCCACAAGGGCTGACAGGAAAAACACATTTGTTAGTACTAAAGAAAGTGGGAACAATAGTATCGTGGTTTAATACATACTATCCAAGCCATCGTTGGTGTTCAAACACAGCAGAGTGTTACATTGGGAAAGGGCCGTACTTGTCAGTACTTATTTGACATTCATGTGGGAAGATTTAAGATTGTGAAGAAGTTTAAATATGCTGCGTATTTGCGCATTGGGAACCTTACATAATTAGGTTTTTGATTAATGCCACTTTCTTACGGACAGTAATCAAGGTGACGCTACAAGACCAGAGCCAATAAAGCAGTTATTTTCCTGTCATTTCATTACCATATTCTAGTGTGCTTGTTCAGAATATGCGTGAATCGTGAAAACATCTTGCCAATATGTGAACAAAGCCAGCATTCACTTTATTGATCACCATGTGGATTAACCGCTATTGGAAAACAGATGATTGTGTTAAAGATGTTAATAGATTTTTAATGTACACGTTTTAGAGCTAAACGTTTGTTGGGACAGTTCAAGCGCTGTAGCAGTGTTTAACTATTTCCTGGATGTTTGCCTTTTGGTCTTACTCTAGAAAAAGTAATAATAATACTAAAAAGTAGGCAAAACCATTTTTTGAGAAACCGCATTTGGGAGAAAAACTAACAGTTTGGAAACACATTTGCAAAGGCATTGGATTCTATTGTGGTGTTTCCGAACTGTTGAACGTTTCTCATTACATGCATGTTTACTGGCTTGACAAAAAGGCGATTGACGAAAAGAATGCTGTCTCGATAGAAAAATCGCGTCAAGCAGAAATAGCTCAGCTGGGCGAGTGTTAGACTGTAACGGTCCCTGCATCGATACCGGGTTTTTGCAAACAGCACGACTAGGTTTTTTTTGTTTTTTTTTTAATTAATTTTTTGAATTAAAAAAAAACAGCACATTTTTTCTTCAGTGTAATTGGAGGAAATAAAAAGTATTATAGTGCCATTTTCTAATGCGATAAAGAAATGCAAAAAGCATCATCCCTGCGTGGGCTTGAAACACCAACCTTTTGATTAACAGCCGAACGTGCTAACCGAGTATGGTGTATTATTGGATAACACCCTGGGAGCTCGACAGAACAGTGTGTATGCATATTGCTAAAATGGAAACCAAATATACACGATTCAAATGGGAATCGTATTCAGATTTTAAGCACAAATTTGATAGACTTCACAGTGCAAAGGAGGAAGGCAGACAATGCAAATGAGGCAACTGGCTCCTACATTTTAAATCATACGAGAAACTTGAACCCAATTAAGCTTTTAACCGCCTGCAGTCTGGAATGAGTTTGAAATGTTGTTGTAACACCGCACTGGGCTAAGCAATTGCATTATATGAAAGTTCCTGTTAATTTGTCAGCGGCACAGCTACCGGTGCCATTCAGAGTTGGAGGGAGACGGTCGGCAACTTACCCATAAAACAATACTTTCAGGGATCATTTCTATAGCGATTTGCTAGCGAAATGCGTTTTTAAAGTGTTTGGACTCGCTAGCCACGAGGAAGAGTGAGAGTGTTCGCTTTTGAGCGTGAAGGAGACAGTGAGTGTTGTTTTTGGCCAACTGCTCGCTGTTATTGATGACCCCTCCAGTGTTCCTTAGGGGGATGGAGGAAGCGGACACGTTCTGAGTGGGTATCTTACCAAGAGGTACGCAAGACGAACTACAGTTGCAAAGCACTGCTGCTTTTTCGATGATTGATTAAAACTATCAATCTGACTGAAAACACGGATCACATCAATTGTGATCGGTTTGATACCAATCGGCTCACATGACAGGTATTGTGGATAGACAATGTCAGATACACAGAAATGAACACGGACAGTGTTTATTAAGGGCTGACTCATTTAAATGTTCGAGAGATCTAGGTGTACTGGACAAATATACTGGATTTTTTCCATGTCGTAATTGTGCCGCCTGTGATAATGCGTTTGAAACTAGAGATGGTGTGAGATAATCACTGTTACTGGCGGATTGTTTACAAATGTACTCAATTATGTTACAACTGTTTTGTCTACGAAACATATCTGTAACATTTATGTAATGCCTGTGTGTTTTTTTCATGAAGTTAATTTGCTAACAGACTGTTCTGATTTGTTTCTAACCGTGAAGCGATCGCTCTGTTTGCCGTATATTTTCTTTCTGTAAGAGGGGTGTCCTTGTGATCCCATATAGAATGCGACGAAACAGGTCGCCCTCCTTAATAGAAAGAGAAAAAGAATAAGTTCACGCACACACCAGGTGATTTACTGCAGCGTCAGACATTGGAGGTTCAGCAGTGTACTGCAGTGTTGGGCACAGTCGTCGGTGTCGGTCAGGATGGCCGAGCGGTCTAAGGCGCTGCGTTCAGGTCGCAGTCTTTCTGGAGGCGTGGGTTCGAATCCCACTTCTGACAAATCTTTTTGTTCATTTATTTCTTAAAACGTCCACCGAATGCTTGGTAATTTGATTTGTTTTTCTTGTTAGTATTCAAATCACAAGGTCGTTAAATGAGAGAAAGTCACCGCAAGCCTGCACCTCACCACATCCTTCGCGGGTTCGATCCCCGTACGGGCCATGGCTTTTCTTCTTTAAAGAAACCACAGCATTTGTAATGGTGCCAAAATGAACAATCTTTAACAAAATGAACCGAAGCGATATGAAGTACAACCAGTAATATTTCAGACTTCCTGAGCTTTAAACATGTATTAACTATGAACACATACAATCAATTAAAAACAAAGCTTACATAGTCGGCATTATTCGAACCTGCGCGGGGAAACCCCAATGGATTTCTAGTCCATCGCCTTAACCACTCGGCCACGACTACATGCTCGCACGATTGTTTGTGAAAACATCCAAAAGAAGTAAATGACACCCGCAGTAATGTTGTAGATGGCAGTAGGGCTAACTAATGAACCGAAGTCAAATGCCTTTGTTGAAACTCTGTCAGAATTGTACAAGGCAAGCACACGTGGGAAATGTAAATACAATATAATTTCTGTTAACGTTCATAATAATGAATACATCATTATTTCAAAATACGTAGCTATTTAACTGATCTTTTCAAAAAACACCCCCATCCACAAAAACAGAGTAGTTATTTATTTCAACTGAAAAATTGACTTGCTTCATGGCTGCTGCCAGAGCACTCGAGCGCGTTCTGGAAAGCGTGAGCGGACTTAGCAGATAACAAGATATACAAAATATCACATGCTAATAAAACATACCATAATTATGTTCGTTTTTATTATACACGGCGACTTACAGAGACTAGGGTGTGTGAACTATGCATCAGCTGCAGAGTCACTTACAGTTACATCTCACCCGAAAACGGAGCACAAGGAAGTGAAGTGACTTGCTCAGGGTCACACAATGAGTCAATAGCTGAGGTGGGATTTGTACCGGGGGACCTCCTGGTTACAAGCCCTTTATCTTTAACCACTGGACCACGCAGCCTCCTATAACAAAATCACACCCCAGATGGGACTCGAACCCACAATCTCAGGCTTAGGAGGCCAGTGCCTTATCCATTAGGCCACAAGGGCTGACAGGAAAAACACATTTGTTAGTACTAAAGAAAGTGGGAACAATAGTATCGTGGTTTAATACATACTATCCAAGCCATCGTTGGTGTTCAAACACAGCAGAGTGTTACATTGGGAAAGGGCCGTACTTGTCAGTACTTATTTGACATTCATGTGGGAAGATTTAAGATTGTGAAGAAGTTTAAATATGCTGCGTATTTGCGCATTGGGAACCTTACATAATTAGGTTTTTGATTAATGCCACTTTCTTACGGACAGTAATCAAGGTGACGCTACAAGACCAGAGCCAATAAAGCAGTTATTTTCCTGTCATTTCATTACCATATTCTAGTGTGCTTGTTCAGAATATGCGTGAATCGTGAAAACATTTTGCCAATATGTGAACAAAGCCAGCATTCACTTTATTGATCACCATGTGGATTAACCGCTATTGGAAAACAGATGATTGTGTTAAAGATGTTAATAGATTTTTAATGTACACGTTTTAGAGCTAAACGTTTGTTCGGACAGTTCAAGCGCTGTAGCAGTGTTTAACTATTTCCTGGATGTTTGCCTTTTGGTCTTACTCTAGAAAAAGTAATAATAATACTAAAAAGGAGGCAAAACCATTTTTTGAGAAACCGCATTTGGGAGAAAAACTAACAGTTTGGAAACACATTTGCAAAGGCATTGGATTCTATTGTGGTGTTTCCGAACTGTTGAACGTTTCTCATTACATGCAGGTTTACTGGCTTGACAAAAAGGCGATTGACGAAAAGAATGCTGTCTCGATAGAAAAATCGTGTCAAGCAGAAATAGCTCAGCTGGGCGAGTGTTAGATTGTAACGGTCCCTGCTTCGATACCGGGTTTTTGCAAACAGCACGACTAGGGTTTTTTTTTTTTTTTTAATTAATTTTTTGAATTAAAAAAACAGCACATTTTTTCTTCAGTGTAATTGGAGGAAATAAAAAAGTATTATAGTGCCATTTTCTAATGCGATAAAGAAATGCAAAAAGCATCATCCCTGCGTGGGCTTGAAACACCAACCTTTTGATTAACAGCCGAACGTGCTAACCGATTATGGTGTTTTATTGGATAACACCCTTGGAGCTCGACAGAACAGTGTGTATGCATATTGCTAAAATGGAAACCAAATATACACGATTCAAATGGGAATCGTATTCAGATTTTAAGCACAAATTTGATAGACTTCACAGTGCAAAGGAGGAAGGCAGACAAGGCAAATGAGGCAACTGGCTCCTACATTTTAAATCATACGAGAAACTTGAACCCAATTAAGCTTTTAACCGCCTGCAGTCTGGAATGAGTTTGAAATGCTGTTGTAACACCTCACTGGGCTAAGCAATTGCATTATATGAAAGTTCCTGTTAATTTGTCAGCGGCACAGCTACCGGTGCCATTCAGAGTTGGAGGGAGACGGTCGGCCACTTACCCATAAAACAATACTTTCAGGGATCATTTCTATAGCGATTTGCTAGCGAAATGCGTTTTTAAAGTGTTTGGACTCGCTAGCCACGAGGAAGAGTGAGAGTGTTCGCTTTTGAGCGTGAAGGAGACAGTGAGTGTTGTTTTTGGCCAACTGCTCGCTGTTATTGATGACCCCTCCAGTGTTCCTTAGGGGGATGGAGGAAGCGGACACGTTCTGAGTGGGTATCTTACCAAAAGGTACGCAAGACGAACTACAGTTGCAAAGCACTGCTGCTTTTTCGATGATTGATTAAAACTATCAATCTGACTGAAAACACGGATCACATCAATTGTGATCGGTTTGATACCAATCGGCTTACATGACAGGTATTGTGGATAGACAATGTCAGATACACAGAAATGAACACGGACAGTGTTTATTAAGGGCTGACTCATTTAAATGTTCGAGAGATCTAGGTGTACTGGACAAATATACTGGATTTTTTCCATGTCGTAATTGTGCCGCCTGTGATAATGCGTTTGAAACTAGAGATAATGTGAGATAATCACTGTTACTGGCGGATTGTTTACAAATGTACTCAATTATGTTACAACTGTTTTGTCTACGAAACATATCTGTAACATTTATGTAATGCCTGTGTGGTTTTTTCATGAAGTTAATTTGCTAACAGACTGTTCTGATTTGTTTCTAACCGTGAAGCGATCGCTCTGTTTGCCGTATATTTTCTTTCTGTAAGAGGGGTGTCCTTGTGATCCCATATAGAATGCGACGAAACAGGTCGCCCTCCTTAATAGAAAGAGAAAAAGAATAAGTTCACGCACACCAGGTGATTTACTGCAGCGTCAGACATTGGAGGTTCAGCAGTGTACTGCATTGTTGGGCATAGTCGTCGGTGTCAGTTAGGATGGCCGAGCGGTCTAAGGCGCTGCGTTCAGGTCGCAGTCTCTCTGGAGGCGTGGGTTCGAATCCCACTTCTGACAAATCTTTTTGTTCATTTATTTCTTAAAACGTCCACCGAACGCTTGGTAATTTGATTTGTTTTTCTTGTTAGTATTCAAATCACAAGGTCGTTAAATGAGAGAAAGTCACCGCAAGCCTGCACCTCACCACATCCTTCGCGGGTTCGATCCCCGTACGGGCCATGGCTTTTCTTCCAGAAACCACAGCATTTGTAATGGTGCCAAAATGAACAATCTTTAACAAAATGAACCGAAGCGATATGAAGTACAACCAGTAATATTTCAGACTTCCTGAGCTTTAAACATGTATTAACTATGAACACATACAATCAATTAAAAACAAAGCTTACGTAGTCGGCAGGATTCGAACCTGCGCGGGGAAACCCCAATGGATTTCTAGTCCATCGCCTTAACCACTCGGCCACGACTACATGCTCGCACAATTGTTTGTGAAAACATCCAAAAGAAGTAAATGACACCCGCAGTAATGTTGTAGATGGCAGTAGGGCTAACTAATGAACCGAAGTCAAATGCCTTTGTTGAAACTCTGTCAGAATTGTACAAGGCAAGCACACGTGGGAAATGTAAATACAATATAATTTCTGTTAACGTTCATAATAATGAATACATCATTATTTCAAAATACGTAGCTATTTAACTGATCTTTTCAAAAAACACCCCCATCCACAAAAACAGAGTAGTTATTTATTTCAACGGAAAAATTGACTTGCTTCATGGCTGCTGCCAGAGCACTCGAGCACGTTCTGGAAAGCGTGAGCGGACTTAGCAGATAACAAGATCTACAAAATATCACATGCTAATAAAACATACCATTGTTAGAAAGTCTTTGATTTACGGCTAAATGCTGCCCTCTAGTGTTCTTGAATGTTATATTGTTCTCTTTATACACGTCATCTTAGTGAGACAGTTTCCTTATGAGTCAGCTTAGATAGTCGTTTTTTCTGTATTGTCATAGACGGCTGAGAGTAAGCAAGCCCTTTCTTACACGAATAATCCATCTATCTGTGCGTCAGTGCCGAAATGTAAGTAATAATCTTAGTTATAAGTATTTCATCATCATTTCTGTTTAAGTTGATATCAGTATTTATACGTAAGATTTAAGTTTAATGATTGTAAACATAGCATAGTAAGCTCATGCATATTCACTCTGCCAATCGCAATGTTTCCTTAGTTTACTTAATTCCTTGTTTATTGGAACAAGCAGGGTTTATAGAAATCGTTGTTTCTTGTTTATTACAGACCACAGATACTAGCATTACCCAGATACTAGTATAACACAGATACTAGTATAACACGGATAATATTATCTCCTCGTTGGTGATTATAAACACGGATTGTTTACTTGATGCACGTTCTGAATAAACCCACACGTTCTGGAAGTACCTGTCTCCCCGTGTCTACTCATCTGACCGTGAGCCTATCCTTAGGCATCTGTTCAACTTCACCAAAAGAACTAGTCTAGCCTGAAGAGGTCCCTGTCCTCTGTTACATGGTCCTTCGAGCCGGATCTTACTGAACAGACTGACCTAAGTATAAAATGGATAACAAGCAAAATGCTGATGGACCTAATCCTGTCACCCACGGCGCCAGTGCAGACAGCATGGATATCTCCAGTGCTGTGAACCCAGTTAACCCATTAACTACCAGCCTACCTTATCCTGCTGTTGCCACCACCACCGTAGTGGACACCCCGACTGTCTGTACAGTGACAATATCCCAACCACTGGGCCCAACCGTCAGTACAGGCAGCCAGCCATCAGTGTGTGCCCGTATCCCCCGGGAGAGACAAATTCCGCAATACCTTTCAGACTATGACATGGGATACCACCCGTCACGGGCACCCATCACCACACAACATGCCCGAGCACCACAGAGCGAGGCAAGCACCCAAAGCAGATCACGCTCATGCCAGAGCAGAAAGTTTGATATCGCATCTCAGCGAAGCAGCCGTATCACACAGCTCAGCTCACGCACCGCACGCAGCCATGCCTCAAGCACATCACTCAGGGATTCACAGTCAGCCATTCTCCGGGAAGAACAAAAACGAGCCGAACTGGAAGAGCTGAAACGTCAGATAGCTGAGGACAACAGGGCTGATGAACAATACAGACAACTAGATTATCAAGCCTGTGAGGCCCTCCGACAGAGAGAAATGATTACACAACAACTGTGGAGACAACGGCGCCTCAGGAAGGTAGAAAGACAACTAGAAGAAGCTCAGATGATTACATCATTCATCAAAGAAAATGAACAAAGTGAGGGCATCACGTCACTTTCAGGTGATGCCGGTGCAGAACAGCTTACCATTACTTCAGTGAGCAACACTGCAATGCCTCCTACAGGCCCCCAGCAGACCAAGACTGGTTCTAATGCCCAACAGAGCACTCTGAACGCTGAGGCAACGCCCTACCCTCCAGCCAGTCAGCCCAAGGCTGTAGGCCTATCACTGCAATGGGACTGCACCACAGACAGTTCTGCGGTCGCCCAGCCTTCCCAACCTATCCAAAGTCCAATATGGCAAGCACCCACCACCACAGGGACTGACCCGGGCCACAATGTGCTACCTACGGGATCAGTACCTATTTACCTAGTCAATCAGGCTTCTCCAGCCAACTTACCACCTGCTGTCCATGACACAGTCTCATCGTTTATACCTGGAGCAGCTAACCTACAACAGCCTCACCCTGTCAATACGCCTCTTCACCCCTCAGTAGGAGAAACACCCTGTTCATCGGTAGCCTACCAGGCATTACCAGCAGCATCACCATACATGCAACCTATGTATCCACCTGGGGTACTTCCTGCACCAAACCTGATGGACCTGCTAATTGCCTCCTCACATGGTATACCGAAGCCTACCCTTCCCTACTTCGAGAATGGTAAAGAGAGTGACTTTGCCCTCCTCAAGATGGCACTAGACAGCCTTATGTACAACCATAGTCACCTCACCGAGCAGTACAAGTACCAAGTGCTGTTAGGTCGCCTAAAACTCCCCAGTGCATACAAGTTAGCCAAGGCTTATATGCACGACCCCAAGCCATACACTGCTGCACTCCAGGCCCTGAAGGATAAATATGGGCAGCCACGTCAACTTGTTCAGTGTGAGATAGGTACCATCATGAATGCTCCACCAATTAAGTTTGGAGACGCTGAAGACTTTGATGACTTCGCTCTAGCGGTGCACTCCCTGGTTGGCATGCTGCAATCTCTCGAAGGAGAGAATGGATACGAACTAAAGTGCGGCTCACACGTCGACCGACTCATGAGCAAGCTACCTGCAAGCTACCGTGATGGATTCGTGGAGTACTGCATCAACCGTGGCATACTGAGAGCTGATGCAGACCAAACTTACACTCTCTGTGACTTGTCCGCCTGGCTGCAGACCAAGTCACGCGCTAAACGAATATCTAACCGGGCAGCCGTCCTCTATAAGGGAGAGACCCAAAAGCCAGATAAGAAGGAGCAATGCTGTACATTCAAGAAGAAACAGCAACCAACATCAGTGTACTACAATACAGAGTCCATGCCAGCCAATCCAACGTCACGCTCCTCAACCAGTCCGATATCACCTACAAAGAGGAAAGACAAGCCGAAACCATACTGCCCCCGTTGCGATAATAGTGAACACTATCTCAATGCATGTGCAGAGTTCAAGAAGCTCTCCACGGAACAGATTATCAAGTGGATTACAGAGAAAGAACGCTGTTGGAGATGTGGACGATCACACTCTCCAGAGTTTTGCACCCTCAAGAAGCCTTGCAACACATGTAAGGAGCTGCACCTTACTGTCCTGCATGATGCTGTTCAGAAAGGATGCAAGAACGTTCTTATGACTGGCATCGAGCCTGAAACTATCTACTTCGACCGGCCAAACCGCCCTCACAATGTGATGCTGAAGGTGGTGAAAGTGCTTCTACACCATGCAGGCCAAACCGTCGAAACTTATGCTGTACAGGATGATGGATCCGAGAGGACAGTCGTCTTGACTCCAGCAGTCCAACAGCTCAAGTTAAAAAAACAACCAGAAACGATGACACTCCGAACAGTGCGACAGGACATTGTACAAGTTCGTGGTGCTTCAGTCACGTTTGACATATCCCCTGCTGATGATCCCAGCACGAAGTACAAGATACATCATGCCTTCACAGCGGATACTCTCGGTCTTTCAGAGTATTCTTACCCAACTAATGTCCTACAGAAGCGCTACCCTCATCTTCGTGGGCTCCCATTACCCCAGATAGACAAGGCTCATCCGATGGTCCTAATTGGTTCAGACTTCCCACATCTGGTAATACCCATAAAGCCAGTGAATTTAGGCCCGCCTGGGGCTCCAGTTGCAGTTTGTACCAACCTAGGCTGGGCGCTACAGGGTCCTGCTAGTTTTCTCAAGCAACAAACCAGTGAACAGCAATGTTTGCTGACGGCTATTATGCCTTCAACATCTGATCTGCTGAAGAATGTTGAGAGACTCTGGCAGGTGGACACCCTACCATTCATTAATGAGAAACATGCAACCCGATCAAAGCAAGATCAGCAGGCTATAGAACTACTGGAGGCAAAGACCATTAGAGTGGACGAAAAAGGAGTACAGCGCTACGCCACACCATTACTTCGAGTCCAAGACAGCCCCCACTTCCAAGCAACGAAGGAGGCGGTACTCCCCAACCTTCGACGCACGGAGCGACGCCTTGCAAAGGATCCACAACTTGCTCAAGTTCATAACCAACTAATCCAACAGCTAGTAGATGCAGGGTATGTAAAGATACTGAGTCAAGAAGAAGTTGAAGCTTCAGAAGAATCTTGGTATTTCCCGCATCACGTAGTGCAGCACAATGGCAAGAACCGACTGGTGTTCAACTGCTCCTACCAACATGATGGTCTAGTGCTGAATAATCATCTGCTCCCGGGACCTACCCTCGGTCCATCCCTGCTAGGAGTACTACTCAGATTCAGACAACACAAAGTCGCAATCTGTGGTGACATAAAAGCTATGTTTCACCAGGTACGCCTCCTGCCTGCAGACAAGCCGCTGCTCAGATTCATTTGGAGAGGCATGGAACGGGACAAACCCCCAAATGTCTACGAATGGCAAGTCTTGCCCTTTGGCACTACCTGCAGCCCCTGCTGTGCCACTTTCGCCTTACGTAAGCACGCACATGACAACAGTGATGGAAATGAAGATGTCCTAGACTCCATCGACAAGGCCTTCTATGTCGACAACTGCTTACAAAGTTTGACTACGGCAGCTGCCGCTAAACAGCTCATTGACAAGATGCGCAATCAACTGTCATCCGGCGGCTTTGAAATCAGACAGTGGGCCAGCAACTTGCCCTCTGTAGTCGAACACCTACCTCCCGAAACGAGATCTGAAAGCTGTGAATTGTGGCTCTCTCAGAGCAGCGGGGACCCCCAAGAACCTACTCTTGGGCTACGCTGGAACTGCAGTACAGATGAGATAGGCTATAAACACCGCCCAGTAGAGTACCCAGAGCCAACCATGAGGAATATTTATAAGGTTCTCGCCAGTCAATATGACCCCCTTGGTTATATCACTCCATATACAGCCAGAGCCAAGGTACTCGTCCAAGATCTATGGAAGACAGAAAGAGGTTGGGATGATCCTATCAAACCTCAGAGTCTGCTGGAGCGATGGCTTACCTGGGAGAGTGAGCTCAGTGACCTACCGAGAGTTACAATGCCAAGGTGCTACATCCCACCTTGTGCCAACGTATCAACCTCAAAGAGGGATCTTCATATCTTCTGTGACGCTGCTGAGCGCATATATGGCTCAGTTGCTTACCTTCGCACGGAAGACAATTATGGCCACATCCACGTCAGCTTCATCATGGCTAGATCCCGTGTAGCTCCCAAACACCAGCTTTCCATGCCACGCCTTGAACTCTGCGCAGCGCTCACCGGAGCCCAGCTCGCCCAAATGCTCTGCACAGAACTGACTCTGCCTATCACACAGGTGCTTTTATGGAGCGACTCCACAACTGTCCTCACCTGGCTGAAATCTGACTCCTGCAGGTACAAGGTATTTGTAGGCACCCGAGTGTCAGAGATTCAGAATCTCACCGATGTCAGAAAATGGCGTTACGTGGACACGGCCAATAATCCGGCAGACGACATAACACGAGGTAAATCCCTGCGAGAACTAGGTCAGCACAACCGCTGGAGACATGGTCCTCCTTTTCTGTCTCAGCCACCAGAGAAATGGCCGTCAATACCATCCGCGGAGTATGGAGAGGATCCCGCTGAATTGAAGAAAGCAGTGTTCTGTGGAAATGTCTCCATACAACAGTCTATCAACCTTCCCAATCCTAGTCAGTTCAGCACCTGGAATGACCTGATCGTAGCCACACAGCAGTCCCTTGATGGGGCGGCCAGCAGCGATACAAGTTCCACACAGACAGCTGAACGCCGGATGGAGGCCGAGATCCTCCTCTTACAGCAAGTTCAGGCAGATAGCTTTTCAGGGGAGTTGAATGCCCTTGAGACAGGCAAAGATATACCAGCAAATAGCCGTCTATGGACTCTTTCACCCGAGTATGACCAGTGCCTCAGACTCATTAGAGTAGGGGGTAGGCTACGCCAAGCTGAGGGCCTGGACCCAGATTCAATCCATCCCATTGTGTTGGACCCGAGCCATCCAATAACAAAGCTCCTCATACAAGACTACGATGAAAGGCTTCTCCACCCTGGACCAGAACGAGTCCTTGCTGAAATCAGGCGTAAGTATTGGATACTACGCAGCCGAGAGGCCATCCGCCGACACCAATACACCTGCCAACAATGCCGTAGGTGGCGCGCCAACCCTGAAGTGCCGAAAATGGCAGACTTGCCTCCTGCACGCTTACGCCTTTATAAGCCCCCTTTCTGGTCTACAGGAGTAGACTGCTTCGGTCCTTTCACCATCAAAATTGGTCGGAGAACAGAGAAACGCTGGGGCATTATATTCAAGTGCCTAACGACCCGTTGCGTCCACCTTGACCTCTTGGAGAACCTCGACACGGATGCCTTCCTGATGGCATTCCGACGCTTCGTCTCTCGACGGGGCAAGCCCTTTGAAATCCTTTCTGATCGAGGCACCAACTTTCGTGGTGGAGATAATGAACTACAAGAGGCTATCGCCAGCATGGAGCCTTCACTTAAACAGCAGCTTGCCGATCAGAAAGTGACCTTCCGATTCAACCCGCCAAACGCTCCGCACTTCGGTGGAACCTGGGAACGTGAGATTAAGTCGGTGAAGAATGCTCTGCGCGTGGTGCTTGGTGACCGTACTGTGACTGAGCCTGTTCTATGCACCGTCCTCATCGAAGTTGAAGGGATTCTGAATTCTAAGCCCCTTGGCTACGTGTCTTCAGATGTAGCTGATCCGGATCCGATTACTCCCAATGTGCTTCTAATGGGACGTCGGGACGCATCCCTTCCTCAGGTGATATACCCATCAAACGATCTGTTAGGCCGACGCCGTTGGCGCCACAGCCAGATTCTTGCAGACAACTTTTGGGCCAAGTTTGTAAGACATTATCTCCCAGATCTTCAGGTACGCCAGAAGTGGCACAAGGACTGCAAAGACTTGACAGTTGACCAGGTTGTCATGATCGTCGACCCCCAGCTACCTCGTGCTCTGTGGCCGACCGGCAAGGTTACAGAGACCCACCGAGGACGAGATGGTCGCATCCGAACAGCCAAAGTCCAGGTCCGGGACCGGGCCTACATCCGTCCAGTAGCCAGATTGATCCGGCTTCCCTTTCTCAAGGAAGAGGATGAGGATATCCAGACCAACTGAACAGCCAGAGACTTTCCTCCTGACTTGCAAATTTTCTATACAAATTTGGGGGCGGCTGTGTTAGAAAGTCTTTGATTTACGGCTAAATGCTGCCCTCTAGTGTTCATGAATGTTATATTGTTCTCTTTATACACGTCATCTTAGTGAGACAGTTTCCTTATGAGTCAGCTTAGATAGTCGTTTTTTCTGTATTGTCATAGACGGCTGAGAGTAAGCAAGCCCTTTCTTACACGAATAATCCATCTATCTGTGCGTCAGTGCCGAAATGTAAGTAATAATCTTAGTTATAAGTATTTCATCATCATTTCTGTTTAAGTTGATATCAGTATTTATACGTAAGATTTAAGTTTAATGATTGTAAACATAGCATAGTAAGCTCATGCATATTCACTCTGCCAATCGCAATGTTTCCTTAGTTTACTTAATTCCTTGTTTATTGGAACAAGCAGGGTTTATAGAAATCGTTGTTTCTTGTTTATTACAGACCACAGATACTAGCATTACCCAGATACTAGTATAACACAGATACTAGTATAACACGGATAATATTATCTCCTCGTTGGTGATTATAAACACGGATTGTTTACTTGATGCACGTTCTGAATAAACCCACACGTTCTGGAAGTACCTGTCTCCCCGTGTCTACTCATCTGACCGTGAGCCTATCCTTAGGCATCTGTTCAACTTCACCAAAAGAACTAGTCTAGCCTGAAGAGGTCCCTGTCCTCTGTTACACCATAATTATGTTCGTTTTTATTATACATGGCGACTTACAGAGACTAGGGTGTGTGAACTATGCATCAGCTGCAGAGTCACTTACAGTTACATCTCACCTGAAAACGGAGCACAAGAAAGTTACGTGACTTGCTCAGGGTCACACAATGAGTCAGTGGCTGAGGTGGGATTTGTACCGGGGGACCTCCTGGTTACAAGCCCTTTATCTTTAACCACTGGACCACGCAGCCTCCTATAACAAAATCACACAGCAGATTTGAATCGAACTCACAATACCTGGCTTAGGAGGCCAGTGCTTTAGCCATTAGGCCACAAGGGCTGACACGCATCACACATTTGGTAGTACGAAAGAAAGTGGGAACAATAGTATCGTGGTTTAATACATAATATCCAAGCCATCGTTGGTGTTCAAAAACAGCAGAGTGTTACATTGGGAAAGGGCCGTACTTGTCAGTACGTATTTGACATTCATGTGGGAAGATTTAAGATTGTGAAGAAGTTTAAATATGCTGCGTATTTGCACATTGGGAACCTTACATAATTAGGTTTTTGATTAATGCCACTTTCTTACGGACAGTAATCAAGGTGACGCTACAAGACCAGAGCCAATAAAGCAGTTTTTTTCCTGTCCTTTCATTACCATATTCTAGTGTGCTTCTTCAGAATATGCGTGAATCGTGAAAACATCTTGCCAATATGTGAACAAAGCCAGCATTCACTTTATTGATCACCATGTGGATTAACCGCTATTGGAAAACAGATGATTGTGTTAAAGATGTTAATAGATTTTTAATGTACACGTTTTAGAGCTAAACGTTTGTTGGGACAGTTCAAGCGCTGTAGCAGTGTTTAACTATTTCCTGGATGTTTGCCTTTTGGTCTTACTCTAGAAAAAGTAATAATAATAATAAAAAGTAGGCAAAACCATTTTTTGAGAAACCGCATTTGGGAGAAAAACTAACAGTTTGGAAACACATTTGCAAAGGCATTAGATTCTATTGTGGTGTTTCCGAACTGTTGAACGTTTCTCATTACATGCAGGTTTACTGGCTTGACAAAAAGGCGATTGACGAAAAGAATGCTGTCTCGATAGAAAAATCGCGTTAAGTTGAAATAGCTCAGCTGGGCGAGTGTTAGGCTGTAACGGTTCCTGCTTCGATTCCGGGTTTTTGCAAACAGCACGACTAGGGTTTTTTTTTTTTTTTAATTAATTTTTTTAATTAAAAAAAAACAGCACATTTTTTCTTCAGTGTAATTGGATGAAATAAAAACGTATTATAGTGCCATTTTCTAATGCTATTAAGAAATGCAAAATGCATCATCCTTGCGTGGGCTTGAAACACCAACATTTCGGTTAACAACCGAACGTGCTAACCGATTATGGTGTTTTATTAGATAACACCCTGGGAGCTCAACAGAACAGTGTGTATGCATATAGCTAAAATGGAAACCAAATATACACGATTCAAATGGGAATCGTGTTCAGATTTTAAGCACAAATTTGATAGACTTCACAGTGCAAAGGAGGAAGGCAGACAATGCAAATGAGGCAACTGGCTCCTACTTTTTAAATCATACGAGAAACTTGAACCCAATTAAGCTTTTAACCGCCTGCAGTCTGGAATGAGTTTGAAATGTTGTTGTAACACCTCACTGGGCAACAGCAATTGCATTATATGAAAGTTCCTGTTAATTTGTCAGCGGCACAGCTACCGGTGCCACTCAGAGTTGGAGGGAGACGGTCGGCCACTTGCCCATAAAACAATACTTTCAGGGATCATTTCTATAGCGATTTGCTAGCGAAATGCGTTTTTTAAAGTGGTTTGGACTCTCTATCCACGAGGAAGAGTGAGAGTGTTCACTTTTCAGCGTGACGGAGACAGTGAGTGTTGTTTTTGGCCAACTGCTCGCTGTTATTGATGACCCCTCCAGTGTTCCTTAGGGGGATGGAGGAAGCGGACACGTTCTGAGTGGGTATCTTACCAAAAGGTACGCAAGACGAACTACAGTTGCAAAGCACTGCTGCTTTTTCGACGACTGATTAAAACTATCAATCTGCCTGAAAACACGGATCACATTAATTGTGATCGGTTTGATACCAATAGGCTTATATGACAGGTATTGTGTATAGACAATGTCATATACACAGAAATGAACACGGACAGTGTTTATTAAGGGGTGACTCATTGAAACGTTCGAGAGATCTCGGTGTACTGGACAAATACACTGGATTTTTTCCATGTCGTAATTGTGCCGGCTGTGATAATGCGTTTGAAACTAGAGATAATGTGAGATAATCACTGTTACTGGCGGATTGTTTACAAATATACTCAATTATGTTACAACTTTTGTGTCTACGAAACATATCTGTAACATTTATGTAATGCCTGTGTGGTATTTTCATGAAGTTAATTTGCTAACAGACTGTTCTGATTTGTTTCTAACCGTGAAGCGATCGCTCTGTTTGCCGTATATTTTCTTTCTGTAAGAGGAGTGTCCTTGTGATCCCATATAGAATGCGACGAAACAGGTCGCCCTCCTTAATATAAACAGAAAAAGAATAAGTTCACGCACACACCAGGTGATTTACTGCAGCGTCAGAATTCGGAGGATCGCAGTGTACTGTGATTAGCAAGGCGAGATGCTGCAGAACATGATCGAGGGAGCAGTACTCAGTCGAACCTGAGACCACATCTAAGAAGAAAGCAACACGGGGAAGGAAAGTCTATGTAATCCATTATGGCAGCACAATTTACGTCGTTTTGTTAGATAACATTCAGAGCAGTGTGTTTAAATAGCTACAATGGAAACCAAATACTTACGATTTAATTTTGATACAGAACTGTGGTCATGTGTATTCTGTTTTCATTATAATAAAGCTACTGTTCAGTGGATTATTAATAGCTCAGTCGGTTTCACAAGACAGCCGCGCTAGCTCAGTCGGTAGAGCATGAGACTCTTAATCTCAGCGTCGTGGGTTCGAGCCCCACGTTGGGCGTCCTTTTTAAATACAAGTTGAAGATGTTTCTTTGAAGCAGTGGAGCAATGTCTGATTCTGTTCACATTGTATACAGTACTGCAACAAAATTACTTATTGTTCACTGTCATATAGCAATTGCTATTGTAAAATGCGTGCATCGTTTATAGCTATAACGATATTGAAATAAATAATCTTACTTTTTTGGGTTGGCTTCAATCCGTTTCTTTTTGTACAGTTGTTATTACAGTTGTTATTACACTGTTGATCACTCTATTCTACTTTCATCTCTTGCTGACCTGGGGATCTCTGGCACTGCTCTGGCCTGGTTCTCCTCCTACCTCTCCAACCACACTTACCAGGTAACCTGGCGTGGAGCAACCTCCGCACCTCACCCTCACTTAACTGGAGTCCCCCAAGGGTCAGTCTTGGGTCCTCTCCTGTTCTCTCTCTACACCCGCTCCCTGGGCCCCCTCATCGCATCCTATGGTTTCTCATACCATTTCTATGCTGATGATGCTCAGATTTTCCTCTCCTTCCCCACCTCTGACTCCACCATCTCCTCCCGTATCTCTACCTGCCTGTCTGCTATTTCCTCCTGGATGCACTCGCATCACCTCAAACTCAACCTCTCTAAATCTGACCTCCTTTTCTTTCCCTCCTCCTCCCCCTCTTCTGATCTCTCTATCTCTGTTCCTCTGGAATCTACCACACTCTCTCCCTCTTCCTCTGCTAAGAACCTTGGAGTCACCCTGGACCCCTGCCTCTCTTATTCCCAGCACATCTCCACTCTGGCACGCACTTGCCGATTCTTCCTGAGCAACATCCGAAGAATCCGACCCTTCCTCACCAACTACGCTACCCAGCTCCTGGTCCAGGCCCTGGTACTCTCCCGCCTAGACTACTGCAACTCCCTCCTGGTTGGCCTCCCTGCGTCCGCCACCCGTCCGCTCCAGCTCATCCAGAACTCTGCTGCCCGCCTGGTGTTCTCTCTGCCTCGCTTCGCCCACGCTACTCCACTACTCCGCTCGCTCCACTGGCTCCCGATCACCGCTCGCATCCAGTTCAAGACTCTTGTACTAGCCTACAGATGCCTTGACCAGACTGCACCCAGCTACCTCCAGACCCTCATCTCTCCCTACACCCCCACTCGACCTCTCCGCTCCGCCTGCACTAGAAGACTGGCTCTACCTCCGCTATGCTCCCCTGCCTCCCGAGCCCGCTCCTTCTCCACCCTTGCTCCGCAGTGGTGGAATGACCTCCCTACAGATGTCAGGACTGCCCAGTCCCTGACCACATTCCGGCGCCTCCTTAAGACTCACCTCTTCAAACAGCACCTGTAGAACTTCTCTGTTGTATCCTGGGACACTATCACCCTTCATTTAAATATGCTTTATTTTGCTCTTATCTGCCCCTTATTTTACTACATTTAATCCTGTACTTCAGAATATTGTAATCTGCCAACTGTTTAACCTGTAGTATTTTGCACTTAATCATATCCTGATGTAACTCTCACTATTATCTGCTGTATTATTGAATTGTGGTTTGTCACACTTGAAAAAAAAATTATTGTATTTCTTGCTCTTATTGTATGACTTGTATTGTAACACTTGAATGTATTTGCTTGCGATTGTAAGTCGCCCTGGATAAGGGCGTCTGCTAAGAAATAAATAATAATAATAATAATAATATTACATCTTTCATGGAGCAACAGTTGGTATGTGCGTAATAAACCCAATCGGGCCTTGATACAAGACAACCCTAGTCTGTGCTGAAATAAATAATGCGGTTTTCTACTGTAACAGACGCAGCTTGTCAGGATTCTATTACGGTGTTTCCGAGCTGTTGAACGTTTCTTATAATACACAGGTTTACTGGATTGACAAAAAGGCGATCAACAAAAACCACCAAACTTTCGGGTAATAGCCAAACGCGCTAACCGATTGCGCCACAGCGACCAAACTGTTAGCCGACCAAAGCATATGGGAGTGATTAGCAAGATGAGATGCTGCAGAACGTGATCGAGGGAGCAGAACCTGAGATCACATCTAAGATGAAAGCAACACGGGGCAGTAAAGTCTATGTAAAATATTATGGCAGGACAACATACGTCGTTTTGTTAGATAACAACCTGGGAGCCCAACAGAGCAGTGTGTGTAAATAGCTACAATAGAAACAAAATACTTACGATTCAAATGGGAATCTTCATCAGATTTTAAGAACACGTTTGATATACTTTACACTGCAAAGGAGGCAGGCAGGTGTAACACCTCCACGGTCACTGAAGAGTAAAAACACACCACAAACCTGCCTTTAATTACAAAATATCACAAGATGCAGCAAGTGTTGAATGTAAAAGTATAAATGTAGCCTGACTACGCCAGTTCAGTGCAATAAGGCACCGAACAGATTACAGAAGATCCTTTAGGTTCTTTTTATTCAGATAACAGATCTAAGAATGTAGTAACAAGGTCACCAAGAAAATCACAGATACATTTTAACAAGCATTTGTTTATTGTAAACTTCCAATAGCAACACCTAGTTTCAAATGGTACTGATTATAAAACAACAATTCCATTCAACTATTAACAGGTAGCAAGATTTCAAGCAGTTAAACAAGGTTCACATGAATGAGGTCATGGATTAAGCTGCAAATACAACAACTCTGCTACCCAGCAATACAGTGAAGATACACATTCAAAAACACAGTAAAACATAATAAAAACAATACCGCGGTATAAAAGTACAAATACCCACACCACACAATGTCCGTGCGGGGGAGGGAACACACAGAGAGAGAGCGAGAGAGAAACCATCATCGCAATATAACCTATTCTGTGCACTTCTTAAACTCCAATCGACTACCAAATATACTAAAAAACACTCGGCCGTTGACACTCATTATTCCACATCGGCATACCATCAGCCCAATACTTACTGTCGGGATGCTCCATTTACTGATCCGTTTCAGTCTCTCTCACTCATCATCCCCCGCTCCAAACACTGCGTTCCCACTCCTGCACAGACACACCAACACCAGGATGGCCATCCCATTTGTAAAAACATGTGCTACTTATATTCAGGTGCGTAAATTGATCAATAATTCAATTATTATTTGCTCAACAGGGCAAACATAGGGAAGCAGGTGGAGAAGCCAATTATCAAAAAGTGTCAGACAACACAAAGCATGCACTAATCAAATCATACAATAATTTTATAAAAATAATAACATACAAGTGTAAAATCAATTTGAACAGGGCATTCTTGACCCTGTTACAGGATGAAAAGGGACGTGGAGCAGTAAATAGCTAATGCCAAGTGCTTGTGTGGTCCTGCAGCCTTGAACTCAAGCTGGTCCCTTGGATTCTCTCAAACACCAACCTGGAAATAACAAGATCCAGAATAAAAATCATCATTTGACTTTGACCATCACTGTATTATAGCTAGCATATGTCTTCTAATTTACTGCAGACATTGTGCTCAAGACAAAAGACAAATGGCCATATACTTTCCAGGTTTCCATGGTGTCACCCAGCGTCGTGGAAATGAAGGCAAATGGAGGAGGTTGATATGCAAATGAGCCATGCGTAGTGTCCTCTTGCTGTTTTCACAGACAGCTCAGGAAAATGTGCTTTCCATTCGCAGAGAGCATTTACACAAGATCATCTCATCTGGAAATCCATGCTTGTCAGGTGACATGTTTGAGTGGCACTATTTAAAGCACAGTGTTAAACAAACATACTACAATACAGCTGTGATTTTTAAATGCCTCCTGCTTGGTTGTTTGATCATTTATTCACCACTCTTGCCCACTTTGCAAGTGCAAACTCAATTTGTGGAACATTTCTAAGTGGTTCATGCAGACCTGTAAAGCCAGGCACTGATATTTAGGTGGGCCCCAGTTTATAGTGGATTGGCAATGGCAGAGGCCACGTTGTTTGTTAACTCAAGATATAGAAGGGTAAAAGGAAGCAAGTTCCTTTGGTAATTAGAGTTTGATTTAGGAAGCTCAAAATAGGTTTAAAGGGACATCACAGGGTGATTAAAAATAAAAAAACGAAAAACCAGAAGCCGTAATCATGAATTGCAGACATAGAATAAAAATCCCTGAACATTACAGAAATTAGTATTCATCATGAATTCTTATATTATCATGCTGAATACTGCACTGCAGTGTACTCTAAAGGGACATCACATGCTCACAAATAAAAACTGAACACTTAAAGCCCCAGTTATGGTGTGTCGGGGAACATCTAGAAGCCACTGCTCTCATTCAGCATGTCCCTGACATAGTAACTGAACGCAATGTACAGTACTTCTAGTTCTGCAATTCTGAGTGGACAGCTTTAGATTCATTACAATGACTATTTTACATTTTGATTGGTCTTTAAACCAGAAATAGCATCTTTCTCAACTACTGTATACTGGAGATTTAGGCCTATATTTACAAAGGGTTTAACATAAATTCACTTTTACCAACACTTTTTCTAAAACAGAATAAAATACAAACTAGGGCCTGGACCAAATCAAAACTTTGACCCACCTGCTAATCGCAAATTACAAACCTGGTACTGATGGCGTCTTTTTTGTTTGTCAGAAGGTTATTCCTTCTACCCCAGAGGGAACCTGCCATTAATACTGGGCTTCTAATTTGCGATTAACGGGTGGGTCAAGTTCTGCAAATATGTTGGGAAGAAACTGGGGTTTCCTATGGCTCATGGTGAGTAAAACTACAAGATAAAGAATACTTCAAACTCATCAGCACAGTTCTTTGTAATAGGGACAGCCTCATCACTGGATTCTTGAATGCATGTGGAGTAACAAACACCTGCACCCATGGCACACTATCAGTTATTTTTTGTTTCCAGGGAATCATAGCCAAGGATTGATTGGTTCTTGAACTGTCTGGTGGGTGTGCCATTATGACAAGGAGCCATGGACACACCCCCACGGTGAGAGGCAGAACCAAACAGGTCATTACTACTGTGCGGAAATGACACACTATGAAAGATTTTTGCAGTAAGCAAACCTAAAACCTTGCATACACAGTACTCCTGCTGGGATTGTTTTCAACCCGGCTCCAGTCTGGAACAGACCTGGTGTTTGAAGTCACCGCTAAATCAACCAATTGGCAGGAATAATAACCAAACAAGCCCCATATCTTTACTTAACTGCAACATCTTAAAAACATTTTTTTTAAATGACCTTAATGAAGTTGTCATTTTTAATGAAAACGTAGTTGATCTAGTAGAGGCTGTGTTCCTTCAGTTAGTCATATTGTTATCAAGTAACATGATGTACACAGAATGAAAGAAAAAATATGTGAGAAAATGAATTACATGTTTGCATTAAAGGACCACTAATATGTTACTATGGAGATCAATAACAAACCCGCTAGAGCAATGTTACTATGGAGATCAATAACAAACCTGCTAGAGCAACGTTACTATGGAGATCAATAACAAACCTGCTAGAGCAATGTTACTATGGAGATCAATAACAAACCCGCTAGAGCAATGTTACTATGGAGATCAATAACAAACCTGCTAGAGCAATGTTACTATGGAGATCAATAACAAACCCGCTAGAGCAATGTTACTATGGAGATCAATAACAAACCCGCTAGAGCAATGTGACTATGGAGATCAATAACAAACCCGCTAGAGCAATGTTACCATGGAGATCAATAACAAACCCGCTAGAGCAATGTTACTATGGAGATCAATAACAAACCCGCTAGAGCAATGTTACTATGGAGATCAATAACAAACCCGCTAGAGCAATGTGACTATGGAGATCAATAACAAACCCGCTAGAGCAAAGTTACTATGGAGATCAATAACAAACCCGCTAGAGCAATGTGACTATGGAGATCAATAACAAACCCGCTAGAGCAATGTGACTATGGAGATCAATAACAAACCCGCTAGAGCAATGTTACCATGGAGATCAATAACAAACCCACTAGAGCAATGTTACTATGGAGATCAATAACAAACCTGCTAGAGCAATGTTACTATGGAGATCAATAACAAACCAGGTAGAGCAATGTTACTATGGAGATCAATAACAAACCCGCTAGAGCAATGTTACTATGGAGATCAATAACAAACCCACTAGAGCAATGTTACTATGGAGATCAATAACAAACCCGCTAGAGCAATGTTACTATGGAGATCAATAACAAACCCGCTAGAGCAATGTGACTATGGAGATCAATAACAAACCTGCTAGAGCAATGTTACTATGGAGATCAATAACAAACCCGCTAGAGCAATGTTACTATGGAGATCAATAACAAACCCGCTAGAGCAATGTTACTATGGAGATCAATAACAAACCCGCTAGAGCAACGTTACTATGGAGATCAATAACAAACCTGCTAGAGCAATGTTACTATGGAGATCAATAACAAACCTGCTAGAGCAATGTTACTATGGAGATCAATAACAAACCTGCTAGAGCAATGTTACTATGGAGATCAATAACAAACCCGCTAGAGCAATGTTACTATGGAGATCAATAACAAACCCGCTAGAGCAATGTGACTATGGAGATCAATAACAAACCCACTAGAGCAATGTTACTATGGAGATCAATAACAAACCTGCTAGAGCAATGTTACTATGGAGATCAATAACAAACCAGGTAGAGCAATGTTACTATGGAGATCAATAACAAACCTGCTAGAGCAATGTGACTATGGAGATCAATAACAAACCTGCTAGAGCAATGTTACATTGGAGATCAATAACAAACCTGTTAGAGCAATGTTACTATGGAGATCAATAAGAAACCCGCTAGAGCAATGTTACTATGGAGATCAATAACAAACCCGCTAGAGCAATGTTACTATGGAGATCAGTAACAAACCCGCTAGAGCAATGTTACTATGGAGATCAATAACAAACCCGCTAGAGCAATGTTACTATGGAGATCAATAACAAACCCACTAGAGCAATGTGACTATGGAGATCAATAACAAACCTGCTAGAGCAATGTTACTATGGAGATCAATAACAAACCTGCTAGAGCAATGTTACTATGGAGATCAGTAACAAACCTGCTAGAGCAATGTTACTATGGAGATCAATAACAAACCCGCTAGAGCAATGTTACTATGGAGATCAATAACAAACCTGCTAGAGCAAGAAAGCCTCATTGCACTGAATGCTGCTGCTGCTGTTGCTTCACTTAGTATTGCTGAAACTCTGTAAAAGAAACAGTGAAATGATCGCCTGAGTTTTCAGAAATCTGTCAGTAAAATGAAGCTAGCAGGAACCATGCCATCTTCCATAGAAGTCATCACTTGCAAAGTCAGTCTCTCCTGATTGGCCAAAGTAAAAACAATGTAAGCACATAAGTAATTACTCAGTACTTGTAACCCTAATTGTCCACTTCATGTAATGTATAGGGTCCTGCGTTTTACGCAACCTGTTTGTTTCAATTGTAATTCAACTGCTATCCCCTAGATGTCCCTGCAGCCACTCCAGTTATACTAATCGAATTCACAATTAAAAAATCAATACATTACACTTCGACTAATTAGAAAAAACAGCTAATTATGATGAGTATAAATGGTAATTGAATAAATGGATGCGTTAAAAGAGAAATCGAGAGACCTTTTTTTCACATCTTTGAGCAATTGTATTTCTTTTGTATTTGTATTCTCGTCAGTAACTACAGATACACTGTCAGACATCTTTACCAGTTGTACAATTTTCATCTTGTGTAACTCAGCAATTTGGGGTAGATATTCCCTTCTCAGTTGACCTGCTGTAGGAATTGCTCCTGCATTTTTTTACATTTATCCATTTTTTCCAGGGGAATATTAGCACAAACAAATCCCTCTGTCAAATCGAAAATAACATCGAAGGAATGATTTATTTACACATTCTAAGAAATCATATTGAATAAGATGTATTAGTAATAAAGGGATGCATGACTAAATAAATGTCCGTAGCTGCTGCTGCCGCCTAATCAACGCACCAATGCACGTTAATAGAATGACTAATTGAGATGATTAAAGGAATCGGGAGATTATTAATCAATAAGTGGTTTAATTAAGCAGACTACATGACCACCTTGCGGTGGGAGGAATGAAGTGCAGCCTAAGAAAGCAGGTTGTGTAAAACACAGGACCCTAGTAATGTCAGACCAAAAATAGTTCAAGTTTCCAGTTATGGGTTAGTAGCTCCGACGCTGTAGCTCTTGGGTGGCTACATGGTGAGTCCGCAGTGTGAAAAAAAGTGGTCGGCTGACGGCACACGGTTCGGAGGACAGCGTGTATTCGTCTTCACCCTCCCGAGTCAGCGCAGGGGTGGTAGCGGAGAGCTGAGCATAAGCGGTGAGCTGAGCACCCAGGAAACACCTCAGTAACTCAAAGTAAATCAAATGAATTACCTGTTTTGACTGGAGCCTTTTCAGTGATTTTCTCCTCAGTTGCAGCATTGGCTGTTGCTTCTGAGTGTGTGTCAGCTAAGAATAAAACAACATGTCTCAATAACTAAACACACATCATGAAAGTAGTAGCATATGCCAGCAAAACTGTATATTTAAGGCCAGTCTCCCAGCCCATATTTAGAAGGTTCTTTGGCTCAGGCAAAAAAATTACCTTACTTATCTAACAACCCTAATAAAGATTCTACACTGTCAAAGTGTTTAACAAAAAAAATGTAATTTGAAATTCTGTTTATTCTATTTTATGAATAATATATTTCACGGCATATTCATTTGCGGGTTTTTAATAAATGCACAATTAGCAAACATTTCTTGCTGGAAAATGATCTTGTTCTAGAGTTCTAGAGCAGGGGTCGGCGACCTCCGCGTATCCAGGGGCCGCTGTGGAGGCACACAAAACAGCTTGTTGGCCGCCACTACAAAACTGAACATTTTATTTATTTAAAAATCACCGTTGTCGTTCCGCTGGCTCAGCACTTCGCACTGTGGTTACTGCGTAAGCATTGATGACGTACTTCCACGTGACGTTGGCTGCATGCTCTCTCACGTGCCTTGGAACTGTTGCCTAGCAACCATTGACAGACTGCGATTACTGTGAGAAATCTCCAGCAGCAACAACTCAGAAGTTGGCTGCACAAGTGTTGTGGTTTTATGACGAGGCGGCTGATCTAAATTAATGTTTTATTAAAATTGAAAACATTGATAATTAAACTCAGAGGGCCCGCCACCAAACCTCAAATGCGCATTCATTTGCCCAGGGGCCGCCAGTTGCCGACCCCTGTTCTAGAGGATGAAAAAATAATTTCATCCACATGCACTAACGACTCTGAAGTCCTCAAACAATCCTCAGTGCACTCAGTATAAACCACACTGCATAAGAAGTATAAGAGCAATGGAGGCTCTCAAAACTAACAAATCCCCTGCGCCAGATCATCCCCTGAGACCAAATCCATGGGCAAGTCCCATCTCATCTCATGATTGCAAACTTTGAAACTGTCATTGACCTCTCCAGTTTTGACACCTGGCAAAGAGGAAGAATGTGGCTGTGTGACTTTCCACTAATAGGGTCGAGTGTCAATGGTTCCCTTTCAATTCGAAGACGACCACCAATGACATTACGTATGGGATATGCCTGTCCATTGGACAGGTATCGCTGAGCTCTCTATACCAGAGCTGCTGATAGGCCCCTTCCTGGGATGATACACTCGGTCCCACCCACTGAGGCGATAAAACTGTCATCTAAAGGAAAGCCATTCCTCTTTTTCCTTCTCAAGATGGTACGGTAAGACCTTTGTGTTAAGCTGAGCGTGTTCATAGAAAAGAGCATCTCGAGTCAAATAGAGTCGATTGTATTTCCCTTGCATTCATGCTGAAAACTGGCTTGCCGCTTTGCCGGAATCAATGACTTTGAAAAGACCAAGCCTTTTTGCCTTTTTGTCTTTCAGCTGCCTCCTCGCTTGCTTGGTAGGCCGCTCTTTGTTATCTGTCTGTCATGTGTGAGTGACTGCCTGTGTAGTCATCTGCGAGTGGATGTCTATTCTTTCTTGAGTACACAGGGATAGGCCTTGCCATATCCCTGCTGTTGAGTGACTCTTCCAGCCACACTCTCCTCCACGGGGCTGGGCCTTGCTGCATCCTGCTATTGAGCAGTTAGGTTAGGCACATTTGCATAAGGTCCCCTGGACGCCAGCGGCAGACCGACACCGGTCCGTTTTCCGGACACAGGCGATGGTTCCTCACCCTCAGAATTTGCCAGCCTTCCCAGATTTCATGGAGGAGGTACGCTCCTCCTGGGATCGTCCGGACTCAGGTCCGAGCATGCTGGCTAGCTTGATCGTGGCTCATAGACAGCTGTGGCTGTCACAAACCAGAGTTCCTGATGCTGATAAGGTCGCACTACTTGACGCACCTCTATCCCCAGGACATACCTTTGGGCCAGCTGTGGAGGAGATCTTACAGAGATCCCACCGGTAATGCGAGGTGTCCCAGCAGGTGGTTGCGTTGCTCCCTCCCCACACTTCCGCGTGGGGCAGGTCGAACTGCTGGTGAGCTCCTCAGATGCGGACTGTCACCAGAACAGTTCCACCAGAACAGGCATCGCCTACAGGGCACACCAGGAGCAAACAACCGGGCCCAACCGGCAGGCAGAGGGAATGCAGGATGTGGCCAGTCCTCACACCAGTGTAACAGGAGGGGTTTTCAGGGCCAGCGCCCTAAATAGCAGCAGTGTGGAGTAGTGGTGAGGGCAAATGTAAATTCTTATATTTCAGAATATACAAATACCAAGTCAAATGCAAATAGTTCAGTAGATTGCATTTATTATTTAAATGCAATCTAGGGCAGCAGTGTGGAGTAGCGGTCAGGGCTCTGGACTCTTGACCGGAGGGTTGTGGGTTCAATCCCAGGTGGGGGGACACTGCTGCTGTACCCTTGAGCAAGGTACTTTACCTAGATTGCTCCAGTAAAAACCCAACTATATAAATGGGTAATTGTATGTAAAAAATAATGTCATTGTATGTAAAGATAATGTGATATCTTGTAACGACTGTAAGTCGCCCTGGATAAGGGCGTCTGCTAAGAAATAAATAATAATAATAGCCACCCCAAACTGCCCCATCTCAGGCTGGCGGCCTCAGGCCCCCTTTTTGGCACAACAGCTACAGTACTGGCGTGCTTGCACCTCAGACTCCTGGGTGCTCGCCACCGTGCAAAACGGTTACGTGCTTGTTTCGTTTGGGACTTCCTCCCTTTCGAGGCATCACAAATACTTTCATAACAGACCCTTTCTAGGCCTCGGTTCTTCAGAACGAAGTAGCCGCCTTGATATGCAAGCGAACCATTCTTCTCGAAGACCCCACCTCCCACGGAGAGGGATACTTCTCTAGGTATTTTCTAGTACCCAAAAAGTACGGCGGCTTTCACCCCATCTTAGACCTGAGGCTCCTCTTAAAAGAAAGGAGGTTCCAAATGCTGACGCACCATCACGTTCTTCAGTCCCTCCGGCCGGGCAACTGGTTCACCACCATGGACTTAAGCAACGCGTACTTTCACAATCCCATTCGTCCAGAGCACAGGAATTATCTCTGCTTTTCTTTTCAAGGAAGTGTTTATGAGTTTGCTGTGCTGGCACACGGCCTCTCCCTAGCTCCTTGTACGTTTTCAAAGTGTGTGGACGCCATCCTGGCTCCCCTGCAGCTGCAGGGGATCAGAGTAATAAACTATCTCGACAACTGGTTGATCTGTTCCAGTCGCGAGAGGGAGCAGTGGCCCACACGGCAGTCTTGACAGAGCATCTGGCGAGGCTGGGCCTCACCATCAATGATGCAAAGAGTCGTCTTACACCGGTGCAGTGCATGACGTACTTGGGGCTCCAGCTGGACTCTAGTACGATGCGTGCATACCTGTCAGACGACAGAGTTGCAGCTATCCAGGGTTGCTTCTCCCTGTTTCAGCAGGGATCGCAGGTAACCCTCCTTTTGGGGCAGAAACTATTGGGTCTGATGGTCGCAGCCATATCGGCCATTCAGCTGGGTGTGCTTTGCATGCGCCCGCTACAAGCGTGGCTCAATGCATTCCACCTCAATACCAAACGTGACAGACACCGTCGGCTGACTGTGTCTCATGCGTGCTCGATAGCCCTACGCTGGTGGCAGATGACCTCTCATCTGCACGAAGGTGTGCGAATGGGAGTAGTGTTGAGCTGCCAAGTGGTGACAACAGACACCTCCAACTTGGGTTGGGGAGCGGTCTGGGAATGCAGAGGAGTACGCGGATCCTAGCCAGACAGCTGGACATCCCTGCACATAAATATGCTGGAGTTGCTCTCCACCACTTTCTCCCAGTGCTGGGCGGTACACATGTGTTGATCCGGAAGGACAACACGACAGTGGTGGTCATCTTGGGCCCTCTTCAGAGGTGCCTCGTTGTCTGATATTTGTACTGCAGCTAGCTGGGCTACGCTGCATACTTTCTCCAGGTTTTACCGTCTTAATGTGGTAGACCCTGCCTTGCCTTCTTTAGGCACAAAGGTCCTTGAGGGTGTAAGTTCACACCTCTAACCTCTGGGTTAGACAGTGCTTGTGTGTCCCTCATATGCTGCCGTTCCTTCTCCCTCGCGACAGCTCTGGTATACATTATCCCATATGTAATGTCATTGGTGGTCATCTTCGAATTGAAGGGGAACGTTAGATTACTTGCCATAACCCTGGTTCCCTGAAAAAGAAGATGACCACCATAGCAAGGTCGCATCGGACGCCCTCACGGGTCGACGGAAAAAGAAAAATGGCTTCCTTTGGATGACAGTTTTATCCCCTCGGTGGGCAGACTGAGTGCATCATCCCAGAAAGGAGCCTATCAGCAGCTCTGGTATAGAGAGCTCAGCAATACCTACCCAATGGGCATCATCTTCTCTTTCAGGGAACCAGGGTTACGGTAAGTAACCTAACATTTTTGGTTCTGTACAGTTTTAGAAGAGTTTTTTTTTTTTTTTTTTATCCAAAAATATATCTTTTATTTTTATTTTTGCAAAGAGGCCACACTGGTTATGTGTTCACTTTTCTTTTACAACTCTACCTCTAAAATGGCCCGAGCACTAAATACACTGAGGAAAACACAGTGGATTAGACTGTATTTAGTGGCAGGGGCGGATCTAGCCTTGTAACTACACCACACAAATTATTTTTAGGTAAATTTAAGTAACATTTTGTTCTAGTGTCAGCTACGGTAGACTGATTTTTTGTTTTTACTTTTTATGGTTTCATTTCAGGTTCATAAGACTTATTAGCTAGATTACCTTAAGGACGTAAAAAAGTTGAATATTTCTCGGTGTCTTGTCTGGTGTTTTTGCAGCCATTTCTGGGTTGTGTTCATGTGCTAATGCTACAATTTAAAAAGTAAATAAATACACGTTCTCATTGCTTGAACTTATTGGTTGTATCAAGCTCAAGTCCAGCTACTTGTAACCAATAAAGATCGATCTTTTCTACAGCTGTCTAATCAGGTCTAAATCCGCCCCTGAGTGGAGCGTGTAGAATAGAGGTCAGCAGAACGCAGTAAAAGAGCAGAATAGAGTAATACAATGGAAGAAAAATACATCTGAAAAGAATTGCCAGTTGAGACTACACCCTGAAGAAGGCTAGTTTTGCTGCTACACTGTTCTAATTTTTTCTTGTTCTTTTTGTGTATGCCATCTATAATAAAAACATAGTCAATGTAAAAAAACAAGTTAGAAAAACGCAACAGCCGTTTAAAGGGGTGATATCAAACACAAAAGTCCAAGTTAGGAGAAGCAATTAGGCCAATCTTGTCAAGCATCAAGCAAATAGACACAATTGGAAAGGTGCTGGGGCCCAAGATTCACACAATTCTTGCTTCTAACTTGGCGCCTTTTTTTGATCGCTTCACTCCACTTTATCGCTCCACTTGAAATGCGCAGTGGCGCAGCGGAATAAGGTCATGTGCTCTTCAAGAACGTCATGTTGCAAGTTCAAACCACTTGAAATACTCTTTGTATGACTTGAAGTGACAGACACACACACACACACTGAGACTGTGTGTGTTGTAGTGTGTGTGTGTTTCTCAGTGTATGTGTGCCTCGGTGTGTGTGTCTCATTGTGTGTATGTCTCAATGTGTGTGTGTTTGTGTGTGTCAGTGTGTATCTCAGTGTGTGTGTGTGTGTGTGTGTGTGCCTCAGTGTGTGTGTGTGTGTGTCTCAGTGTGTGAGTGTGTGTCTCAGTCACTTCAAGTCATTCAAAGAGCGATAAAGTGGAGCGAAGCGATCAAAAAAAGGCGCCAAGTTAGAAGCAAGAATTGTGTGAATCTTGGGCCCCAGCACCTTTCCAATTGTGCCTATTTGCTTGATGTTTGACAAGATTGGCCTAATTGCTTCTCCTAACTTGGACTTTTTCTAACTTGTTTTTTTTTACATTGACAATGATTTTGTTATAGATATCACTTCTTTTTTACTTCCTCAAATAATGAATAAAGCGAGGGAAAGATATTCGAGAATGTGTATGGTAAAAAGACAGATAGACAAGAGAAGAGAGTAATAAGTAGAGTAATATAAGAGAAATGAGAAAAGATTTGAAAGTAAAATAATGGTAGAAGGGACTTTTGGACAGTATTGAAAGTGTAAACATTGTATTCTTATAGTTGCATGAGTGATGAAAACAATATGTCTATTTTGGTAGGTATTGATATATTGATATTTACGTAGGTACAAAACTACAATGTTATAAATGGTTCAAAAGGTACATATGCATGTCCGTGCTAAAGGGTAGTATACTAACACATTTTAATGCTGGAAAAAAAAACATTATTCTCCTTGATATAGTGGTGTTATGAACTTAAGCTAAGGCATTTGTAAAGCATTAGATCCCTTCATAAAAGGCCATATACATGTCCTTTACATTTCTTGGCCATGGTTTGACTTCAATAAGTGCATCATTTGCATGCACCCATTTTCCAGTAGCACCCACAGCAAGAACAGACACAGAGTGTCCTGAAGTAACATCCTGTCCTTGGTGTATGATAATGGAATCTAATTGGTAATTCCTGTTGTCCACAGTAATTGTGCTCTTCTGCACAGCAGTAAACTTAGCATTGTGTCACTTTGTAACGGTCCCGTCTGGTTTGGTTTCCCAAAGCATAAGCTGGACTGCAATCAGTCTCCCTGCTCATTGAATAAGTCCACGTTTCATGATTGGAGTAGTTTTGCATTGCCTACATTTGCTACCAGGAATCATTGCCCATTTGTCATTTCTATAAATGAGTTCTTCCAAACACATGGAATCTGTACCAGCAGGTACATGTAGAGGATAAATATACAACACTTCTCGGTTTGATGAGCAGTAGTTACATGTAGTACATAGAATGTCATGAATTATTGTGACTGAAACCATGCAAGTTACTTCAGGGAAAATTTCAGACAATTTGGGGAGAAACTCTGCAACATGTTGCTGCTCACCTCTATTGAAAGGTTCTCCTAAGAAATGACAAATATCTACAGTAGTTAGAGATGCAGTGGATGGCAAGTGATCCTATTTATGAACAAAGCTCCTGATAGCCTCTTGTTGACTGTGTTTTAATGAATCCTTCAGAGGTTGCAAGTGAAGAAGGTACTGCAATGTTGCATTTGCATAGCATGAGGTGAAATTGGGGTTGCTCAAGCCTCTGAATGGATGTGTAAGTGCAATGTTCTCTTAGAAGACTGAGGCTTTTGCTGTTCCTGAACATTAATGATGGCTCGGTGAATGAAATGCGCATGATCTTTTACCTTGTGTCCCTTGTGCGTGTTAGTCTTCTTCAAGCTTTTCAACTTCGGACAATAAATTCCTCTGAGCCGATGGTAGTCTTCAACTGCAGATTGACATGCGTAGATGCAGGTGGGGTCAAAGTTGATAAGATGGATACCGCTTAAGGAAGTAACTGTGGAAAGTGCAACAAAACTTTGTCCATAGGAGATCCATCATAACTGTAGAGTCATCCCCTGACATTTGTGAATAGTGATTGCATGAGCACCAATGACTGGGAACTGCTGTCGAACAATGTAGACTCTATCCATGATTTCAAACTTTGAACATAAATGTTGAAAGGTATGGGTGACTCCATTGTTAAATGTGATGGTTTTGGTTTTGAGCATACTTGTGTTTTCCAGATAGTAGGACACTGATGAGTCCAGTGGCAATGTCAATGTTCTTGTAAATTTGCTTAATACAAATGCAAATGTCATACATTTACTACCAAACTAAATACAAATGCAAATATGTGACAGATGCTAAATGGACTTCAAATACTTTCCCATACAACAAATGTTAATTTATTAACATGAATTAGGCCTTTATCCAAGGTGACATACAAGGAAAGCAGTTTATATAATAACAACATAAACACAGTAATCATGTACATCATAATAATTAACAGGTATGTACTAATATAGGAAGCAAGGCTGCGTTCACGTCTGTGGAAAACCTGTCCAAATTCATCGTCTGTGTGAACTCAGACAGAAAAGATGTCACCAGGTCACATATCCACAGGCTTAAAAGTCTGCACAGACACGCAGCTTCTCAAGAGGTACAGCGCTGGAGCAGTTGCAGCTCAAAACAATAGACGAGCGTTGACTGACAAAGAAGTGTGTAGGCAAGCAGATACGATTATTATTATTATTATTATTATTATTATTATTATTATTTATTTCTTAGCAGACGCCCTTATCCAGGGCGACTTACAATCGCAAGCAAATACAAATCCATTCAAGTGTTACAATACAAGTCATACAATAAGAGCAAGAAATACAATAATTTTTTTCAAGTGTGACAAACCACAATTCAATAATACAGCAGATAATAGTGAGAGTTACATCAGGATATGATTAGATAGTGATAGTTACATCAGGATATGATTAAGTGCAAAATACTACAGGTTAAACACTTGGCAGATTACAATATTCTGAAGTACAGGATTAAATGTAGTAAATAGGGGGCAGATAAGAGCAAAATAAAGCATATTTAAATGAAGGGTGATAGTGTCCCAGGATACAACAGAGAAGTTCTACAGGTGCTGTTTTGAAGAGGTGAGTCTTAAGAAGGCGTCGGGGTGTGAATCGCCTTCGAGTCATGTCATTAATTATCTTATGAATGATTTGTAATACAAATTAAAATGATTTGACTCTTTTTCCACACAGTTATTATACTTTTCAAATATTCAGATATTTATTCTAAAGGTTTAAAATAATGCTAAACGGCTGAAATGAACCTAAAACCGCTCTGTTATTTTCAGCATGTGTAATTGGTTATTGATAAAACGCTATCGGACAGGGAATAACCTACTTTGAATTAAGGAGAATAAATCAGCTTTAATAACAAGTAGTTGAAGTGAGATATGTGACGATATGTGCAAGTATTTGAACTATTTTTGTCCCAGATCAAAATACAGTACTGTCTAACAACCTCTTTGTGAGAGGGCGGGGGGAATCCTGCCCATTATAATACTCATTAATTTGTCTCACATCACAAAACATATGTTTATATTATCTCTGTATAGCAGGGACTGTTTCTACTATGCTATACTATCCACTTCTGCGATTAGAATTTCTCTCAACATCACCTCCATTTTGATTCTGCTCAGAACTGCTGTTCATCTACCAGATCTGTCCACGCTCCGTCTGCAAAGACCGTGACGTTACGTGCAGACTCCCGTCTGCAATCTAGCAGACAAAAAAGTGTCGTGAATGCACCCCAAGTTACATAAAACAGTGTTTCCCAATCTTGGTCCTGAGGACCCAGTGTTTGCTGATTTGTGTTCCAACTGAGCTTTAAATTATGAATTGAACCCTCAATTGAATGAATAAAATGTCTAATCAGAGCATTTGAATTATTTGTAGAAATGGCTGCCTGCCCAAGCCTCAATTAGCACTAATCTATACCTACCTAATGTTAACTCAGGTAAGGTAGTCCAAGGTTAGTGCTGATCAGGGTTTGTGAAAGCAGCCAATAGAGTTGGATATTTCAAGTTATTTCTAACACTGCATTAAGTCACTAATTGTTAGTTCAGCTGGGGTATCAATTTAATAATTGAGAACTTAGTTGGAACAGAAACAGCAGACACAGTTTGAAAAACTGACATAAATGATGAGATACAGACGTGCTCAAATTTGTTGGTACCCCTCCACAAAAAAAAAACAAAGAATGCACAATTTTCTCTGAAATAACTTGAAACTGACAAAAGTAATTGGCATCCACCATTGTTTATTCCATATTTAATTGAAATCAGACTTTGCTTTTGATTTTTTATTCAACATAATATCGTAAATAATAAAACAAATGAAAATGACATGGACAAAAATGATGGGACCGCTAACCTAATATTTTGTTGCACAACCTTTAGAGGCAATCACTGCAATCAAACGTTTTCTGTAGCTCTCAATGAGACTTCTGCACCTGTTAACAGGTAGTTTGGCCCACTCTTCCTGAGCAAACTGCTCCAGCTGTCTCAGGTTTGATGGGTGCCTTCTCCAGACTGCAAGTTTCAGCTCTTTCCATAGATGTTTGATAGGATTCAGATCAAATCTCATAGAAGGCCACTTCAGAATAGTCCAATGTTTTGTTCTTATCCATTCTTGGGTGCTTTTAGCTGTGTGTTTTGGGTCATTATCCTGTTGGAGGACCCATGACCTGCGACTGAGACAGAGCTTTCTGACACTGGGCAGTACGTTTCGCTCCAGAATGCCTTGATAGTCTTGAGATTTCATTGTGCCCTGCACAGATGCAAGGCACCCTGTGCCAGGCGCAGCAAAGCAGCCCCAAAACATAACCGAGCCGCCTCCATGTTTCACTGTAGGTATGGTGTTCTTATCTTTGAAAGCTTCATTTTTTCGTCTGTGAACATAGAGCTGATGTGACTTGCCAAAAAGCTCCAGTTTTGACTCACCTGTCCAAAGGACATTCTCCCAGAAGGATTGTGGCTTGTCAATATGCATTTTAGCAAATTCCAGTCTAGCTTTTTTATGTTTTTCTTTCAAAAGTGGAGTCCTCCTGGGTCTTCTTCCATGGAGCCCACTTTTGCTCAAAAAGCGACGGATGGTGCGATCAGAAACTGACGTACCTTCACCTTGGAGTTCAGCTTGTATCTCTTTGGCAGTTATCCTTGGTTCTTTTTCTACCATTTGCACTATCCTTCTGTTCAATCTGGGGTCGATTTTCCTCTTGCGGCCGCACCCAGGGAGGCTGGCTACAGTTCCATGGACCTTAAACTTCTTAATAATATTTGCAACTGTTGTCACAGGAACATCAAGCTGCTTGGAGATGGTCTTGTAGCCTTTACCTTTACCATGCTTGTCTATTATTTTCTTTCTGATCTCCTCTGACAACTCTCTCCTTTGCTTTCTCTGGTCCATGTTCAGTGTGGTGCACACAATGATACCAAACAGCACAGTGACTACTTTTCTCTATTTAAATAGGCTGAATGACTGATTACAAGATTGGAGACATGTGTAATTAAAGAAATTAATTAGTTTGAAATATCACTATAATCCAATTATTTATTTTCTTTTCTAAGGGGTACCAACAAATGTGTCCAGGCCATTTTAGAATATCTTTGTAGAATAAGCAATAATTCATCTCTCTTCACAGCTTTGCTTTATTCTATGAAATGCCAAAGGCATGCAAGTATACATGATAAAATAGCTTTTAATTTCATCACTTTTCAGGAGGAATGAAGTATTATTTCAATGAGCTGTAAGGGTACCAACAAATTTGAGCACGTCTATATAATATATATATATATATATATATATATATATATATATATATATATATATATATATATATATATATAACATTCAATAACTGTTAATTTGCAGCATGCACAAAGTGAATTAGATATAGGGTATATTCACTCCTGGACATGTTCACATAGATATACCAGCATGTGGATTAGTGTTTAGGGCTCGTCTCTTTACCGGAGGGTTGAGGGTTCAAACCCAGATGGGGCACTGCTGCTGTACCCTTGAGCAAGCAGGTAATTCACAGATTGCTCCAGTAAAATACCCAGCTCTATAAATGGGCACAAATACAAGTCACTTTGAATAAAAGCATCAGCTAAAAAAATTATCTATAGCAATTTATGTCCATATGTGAAACACACAGACACACACAAAATACAGCAATTTATCATGTAGTCACATAGAGGTGGTGATTAAATGGGTCTCTTTTAGCAAGGTGCAGTTGTATTGAAGTGAAAGTGGTTGCCTATAGGTACTAAACTGGTGGCTAAAAGTGGAATTGAAGACAAACCAACCCTAACCCCAAACCATAAATAACAAGCTGTGATGCAAATAAAAATCCAACTACAGCCTCGTATTAAAGATTATTATCATTGAACACATCTGTGATGTTTGTTGGTATAGAAATGAATTAGTAGAAAGGGAGTGGATTTTAATAGGATCTGTTCCTATTAAAATTGAAAGATTTTTTTGATTACATACATAACATACACATAGGGTAGCAGTGTAGAGTAGAGGTTAGGGCCCTGGACTCTTGACTGGAGGGTTGTGAGTTCAATCCCAGGTGGGGGACACTGCTGCTGTACCCTTGAGCAAGGTACTCTACCTAGTAGCCTAATAACAATAATAATAATAATAATAATAATAATAACCACTTAAGGTTTTAACAAAGAACTTGATTACAATCTTTGCTCTTATGATTTGTCATTTATATTAGGTTATAGTTTGTGGCATGGTGGTGTGGTGGTTAGCGCTGCTGCCTCACAGCTTCAGGGTCCCAGGTTTGATTCCCGTTTCAGGGGAGTTTGCATGTTCTCCCCGTGTTCGTGTTGGTTTTCACCAGGCACACCGGTTTCCTTCCCTCATCCAAAAACATACTGGTCAGGTTGATTGGTCACTCTAAATTGCTCTCTGTGTGCATGCTTGTGTGAGTGTGAGAGTTAGCCAGTGATGGACTGGTGTCCATTCTGGGTGTAGTTCTGCCTTGCACTGTGTCTGCCAGGTTAAGCTCCAGCTCACCGTGACCCTGTATTGGATGAAGTGGTTATTGATGATGGATGGATGGTTAATATTTGTAATAATGCATTTATTGACATCCACATGTTCTCCGATTAATAAACATTTGGACTGAACATGTTTAATTTTCCCACACATAAATTGTCAAAATCCCACATCAAGTATAATATATACATTTAGTGGTGCACAATTCTGCTCCTCCAGAGTCGCAGTCAGTCCAGCGGGTTTTTGTAGCTGTCTGTAAATCTCCAGCTGCTTAAGAGCAAATAAAAGGGTAAACTTGTCCACTTAAGCAAATTAATTCAAATCAGGTAATGAAGGCCTCGGGATAAAAAAAAAATGAAAACCTTCTTGCCCCAGAGTTCTGCACCCCTGACAAAGTAGATGTAACACAGTCATTCGTTCACAGTTGTCTGAAGGTTTTTTTTTTAATTTTTATTTAAAAGCACTTATTTATCTGTTTTGATTGAAGTCCTGCTTTCCTGTCAAAAGTACTATGAAAACAAACAAGGAGATCAAAATTGCAAACAAAGAACTTTATTACAAATATATAATGCAGTTTGGATATTAAAAATTAAAATGCAGTTATTTTTGACAGATATGTTTTTTTTTATGATATAGCAAGAAATAATGAATGTAAACTTGCTTTTTGTTGATATTTTAAAACCAACTCTGGGGGGATTAAATCAACATTTAGACCCATCCACTAAAGCCAAATTAGAAATATGTACTTAATAGCAGTTTGATTTATCATAAGTGGACACTTTCTTCTACTAATAAATACAACCACCATTAAATTCTGACTTTGCGATTAGCTGGTGGGTCAAGTTTTAATTGAATCCCCCCATTTCATTTACACTGAATAAAGGGTATGAATAATTATGGAGCCTACTGTATTTGCAAGTGAGTATTCCTGAGCATTCTCTATAAACATTTAAATAAACAGATGTAAACAATAAGTATTAATGACTTTATGCACAATATTTTACTTGAAATTCATATTGTTCATTAAATACATTAAACAACCTTCAACAATGCTGCATGTAAAAACCATTAAATAACAAACCATCACACTGCACTGCACCCTTTAGATGTACATCCAAGTGCTTTTTTAAATGGTGGCGTTTATTGGGTTTATATTTGCTTGGCTGGTATAATGGACAGTGGTACAATCTGCAGCATTGGGTACACCGTTTCACCTCAGGCAACACTCCTCCTATCATTGCTGGTATATGTAACTGAAATACAAAGAGCAAATTACAACATGATTAATAACCTACAATTAATATACATCAGTGTATCTACATTGATATTGGATGAAAGTAATGTGTCTGCTAATAAATAAATAATATTAATGATCTGTAGCTAATGTGGAATTTAGAAAACCCTGATGTATATTGGTACAGTGAGGTATATTGATGAACTAGTGACAACGGCCTCTGTACTCAAAGCATTTTTTGCACATTTTGTATTGGCATCATTTTTTTTTTTTTTTAGAGCTGTAAATGTTGACATAAAATGCAAGTTATGAAGTTCGATCTCCTCATACACAACATCTATACATATTAAGCATATGTGCTGTGACTTCTTAAATTTTATTCCTTCTAGAAAAAGTGTCAATAATATCAAATTTGTGTAAAATGCTTTGAGTAGAGAGACCAGTGTTTCTGTAATTAATGCAGTGTTTATACACACACATATATATATATATAATGTATGTATGTAGTGTGTGTATATATATGTGTGTGTGTATATGTGTGTATATATATATATATATATATATATATATATATATATATATATATTAATGAGATTCAGAAAAGTATGTGCACTACCTTGTGTTTACAATGTACGTGGATTAACCTTTAGGTCATACTAAGGTACGCAGTCCCGCCTCTCTCTGTGTGCTTTTACAATGCTTCCCTGTGCTGTACTTTACCACTGTCCCTCCTCTCTGTGTGCTTTTGTCGGGAAAATGACTATCAGCACTCCTAGAGAATCCCTGTACCGGCAAATGAAGATGAAGAGGACAATTGGTTCCCTAGAAGAACAAAAGGCTGCTGGCCAGACTTTGGTAGAGTTGACCTTTGCACCCCACTCACCCTGTGAATGAAATACATGACACTGAAGAGAGTGAGCTGGTGTGTGTCTTCACTGTCAGCAGCAATTGAAAGCAGCGCTAGTCAGTGCAATACTCAAAACCTGTCTGAGGATCAGAGAAAAGGAATGTGGCATGCCATTGCTTTGAAAATGGAGGACAGAGAACCAGATTAGCAACAACTGGCTGGAAGCCAGCTGCTGTGTGAGTAACCCAGCCCAGAAATTACCTTCAGCTTAAAATGTCCAGAAGAACAAAAACACCAAGCCAACTGTTTTGTGAATTGTTATTATTAATTCATTCCGTTGCAGACACCCTTAACCAGGGCGACTTACGATAATTTTTTAGTTTTATATACAATTACCCATTTATACAGCTGGGTTTTTACTGGAGCAGTCTAGGAGGTAAAGTCCCTGCCAGATTGCTGAAGGGTACAGCAGCAGTGTGTCCCCCACCTGGGATTGAACCCACACAAACCCTCCGCTCAAGAGTCCAGAGCTCCCCTTACCACTACTCCACACTTTTAGCTTTGGCTAACTATCAAAAATGGCTAAGAAAGCAAAAATCATATCACCTAACCTAGAGTTTTTGGCTGACTATGTTAAGCGGCCAAAAGGAAAACAAAAACCTACAATCTTAGACAGAATATCAGAAATGGAACTCTATAAAAATCTTTTTCACAGAAAAGCAGAAGACACTTGGTTATGAGACGCTACGATGACCACTTATCCTGAAACAGACTTTCATGTGCCAGATCAACTCTGTTTTAGCTCTACTGTAGATCTGCATTTCTCACTATATCTTTGGGTTCTGTTTTTAGGTCTTTGTTTGTTTTTGATCCCAGTTGCCTGTTTTTTCATATCTCTGTACTCTCCTGTTTCTAGCCTAAGGCCCATGTATGGGCATGCCTGCTTATTCTTGTCTGCAAGGATTAGAGGTGGTTGCTGTCATGTGAGCTTTTAATAAACTCAGCCAGCCGGGAAAAGGAAACCATTCAGGTTTAAAAAGAAAAAAAAAACACCTGCAGAGGAAACTGAGAAACAACCTTCTGTGTTAATGGATCTCTTAAACCTTAAAAACAAACAAAAAAATGTAACAGAGACAGACAGACTGCTATTTTTAATAATCAGATTTAGTAAGATTTCCTAATCCTTGGGATTAAGATATTTGTGAGATTTATAATTAAAAAAAAAAAAAAAACTAGCATTTCCATGCAGTGTTGACCTTATCTATAAAACCATAATCAGGGAACAAAATGTTTGTTTGAGCAACACAACTGGCTGGGTTACCCAAAGCTCATCTTCATACCAATTCTTTATCATGCCTTAGTAGTTTACCCAGCAAATACATAATGGTATCATAAAAACGTTATGAAAACATTTGGCCAAACATCATGACAATATAATGTATAATATTTTAATGATGTGAAGATGTAGGGGCTCAGAAACATTGTATAAGTGCGTGGTGCTATAGTCTGGACATCAGTGCTAGTTAGAATCCAGACTATGCCATCGCCGACTGTGGCCGGGGGTTCCCAGGGGGGGCGGTGCACAATTGTCTGAGCTTGAGCCGCCCAGGTGGGGAGGGTTTGCGTCGGCAGGGCAATCCTTGTCTCACCACTGCGCACCGGCGACTCCTGTGGTGGCCGGGTGCCTGACTGCCTGCCTGCCTGCCTGCAAGTTGTCTGAGTTTGCTCAAGGGTCTAACTAGTTAGCTATCTGTCTGTCTATCAATCTAGGGGGTAAAGTATCTGCCTGCTTGTTCAAGGGTCTAACTAGCTTTCGCACCTAGGATTGAACCAACATAAACAAGACCCTCCGGTCAGGAGTCCAGAGCCCTCCCTCCCCCAACACTAACCTCTACTCTACACTGCTGCCCAGCTATAAAAGGATACATTTGGTGTATTCAACAATAGGCAGGAAATCACACAATGCATCTGGTTTGAGATGGTGAAAGCAAACGAAACTTAGGTAGGGTACTTCTTTTTGTTTTTTAAGCACACCTGTAACTGGTATGGAATGGAAACTTGTCTTGTCAGAAAAACATAAAATGATTTATTTTTGGAAAAGCATAATCCTGTTGAGCATTTCATGTGGCAGGGGTAAGCTTAATATTTCTATCTGGTTTTACATGTTAGATTTACGAGTTTAATTAGGGATTGCATAGCTATTGTAACTAAGTATCTATCTCACTCTACTATCATCAATTTGTTCCCAATTGTAAATTTTAACTTTTCAATGAAAGTTTTAAAAGTAAAATATGAAGAGCTTATTCATACCAAAACGAGTTCAATGCCAATTCCACACATTTCCAGATATTACTAGATTTACTCCTGGAGGGGTAGCCTTATTATCACGTAGTGTAAAAATCTTCATGCAAAATACTGCAATATTTCACTTGTAACTTGTTTGTTTTATTGTTCCTACAAACATAGGCATTAATAGTATCAAAAAAATAAATAAATAAATCATCAATTTACCAAAAATAGTGAAAATGGATATAGAGCATTTTGGAATGAAGCTGTGACCATTCATCCATTATCATAACTGCTTATTCCTTCAGAGGGTCATGGTGAGTCGGAGCCCAACTCGGCAGACACAGTCCATCGCAGGCCACCACACACACACACACACACACACACGCACAGGGCAATACAAGGCGGGACTACACCCTGGACGGGAGGCCAGTCCATCGCAGGGCACATTGCAAGCAGTCAGTGACAATTCACAATTCTCTTCTTACCCAACAATGTGTATTAAGCAAACATTTATTTTTTAGTTTTTACAGTCAAACTCACAGGGAATTTCCAGCTCATTAAATCTCATTAATAACATCAATTTATCAAAAACAGTGAAAATTGATATATAACATTTTGGAATGAAGCTCTTCATATATACACAGAGAGAGAGAGAGAGAGAGAGAGAGAGAGAGAGAGAGAGAGAGAGAGAGAGAGAGAGAAACTAGTACTAGCACTACTAGTAGAAACTAAACTAAACACAGTTTTACACTATCTAGCTATCAATATAAAGTGTCTATAGTAAGTGCCGTTTAGAGAGAGGGGAAAAGAGAGGGGGGGAGAGAGGTCAATATGAGCCGTCTAGAGAGAAAGGGGAAAAGAGAGAGGGGGGAGAGAGGTCAATATGAGAGAGGGGAAAAGAGAGAAGGGTGGGGAGAAAGAAAGAGAGGGGAGAGAGAGCTTAATTACAGTGGTACAGGCAATAATGGAACTGAGAACAAGCTAGGGAAGTTAAATGAAAATGGGGAAACTAATCCCACATTGTATTTTAAAATCCTAATTATCCTTGGTCAATGTATAGAAGACTGTCAGTCCTGAAAGAAAGACAGAATGAAAGAAAAAGAAAGACGAGAGAAAGAAAAAAGAAAGATAAAAAGATAAGATAGAAAGAGAAAAAAGGACAGAGATAGAGAGAAAGAAAGAGTTAGGAAGGATGAAAAAAACAAAAAAACAGAGAGAGAGAGAGAGAGAGAGAGAGAGAGAGAGAGAGAGAGAGAGAGAGAGAGAGAGAGAGAGAGAGGACATTTTAAAAACAACAGGCTTGTTTGACAGGAAATACATTTTCTTACACACTAATGTGGTTAACAACTAACTCAGGTTACACAGGAAAGGCTAGCTCACTGCAGTCAAAAACTAATAAAAGCAAGCACCTTCTCGAACAGTGTGCTCTCAACCCTGGTAATGCAGTACACCCCCCCCCCCACCCCCATCTGTTCATTTAGACACTAATGCATTTAGGATCAGCATTGTTGAGTAGTGCTAGTACTAGTTTGTTTTCTCTCTTTCTTGCTAATTTAAACAATGTTATCTAGTATGCTAGTCTTATATATAGATAGCTAGATAGTGTAAAACTGTGTTTAGTTTAGTTTCTAGTAGTAGTGCTAATACTAGAAACTAAACTAAACACAGTTTTACACTATCTAGCTGTCTATATATAAGACTAGCATACTAGATATAGACAGCTAGATAGTGTAACACTGTGTTTAGTTTAGTTTCTAGTAGTAGTGCTAGTACTAGTTTGTTTTCTCTCTCTCTCTTGCTAATTTAAATGTCTCTTATTATCTAGTATGCAGTTTATTAACAATTTCACAACTCTTAACATGTAAGGCTTAACAAACTATTAATGAAGGTTTAAAGGGAGGGAGAGAGAGATGGGAAAAAAAATTAACATTTCACTTTATTCACAGATTATTATTATGATTATTATTATGCATTTATTGCAGACACTTACCATCTTCCTCTTGTATTTGTACTGCTCTAGATTCAGTGTCTTCGTTGTTTAGTGTTGTGTTGGGGAATTGCAGAGGACCTACTGAAAAGGAAAGAAAGGCAGTGTTGAGTAGTGGTTAGGGGGACTCTGGACTCCTGACCACAGGGTCTTGTTTGTGTGGGTTCAATCCCAGGTGGGGTGGGAGGAACACACACACACACACACACACACACACACTACTGCTATACCCTTGAGCAAGCAGGCAGGGACTTTACCTCCTAGATTGCTCAAGTAGTAAAAACAAACCAACTGTATATATAAATGTGTAACTGTATGTAAAAAATAATAATGTAATATAAATGTAACAATTGTAAGTCACCCTGGATAAGGACTTCTAAGAAATTAATAATAATAATAATAATAATAATAATAATAATAATAATAATAATAATAATAATAATAATAATATTAATTTACACCAAAGAAAATGACTGTGACAGAAAGCAGCAATGAATATGCCCAGTTCTCCTTTTAGTTTCAAATTCTTTTTTTTCAACTCATTTTTTATTGACTAATGGAAACAATGACTCAAGTTTCTCCTTTAGCTTTCTGTAGTTAATTTCAAAATGTCAGACTAAAAGGAGAAGTTGTTTGTGTTTGTTACATGTTCCCATATGTTGCTACTACACTGTTTAAAAGAGATATAAAGTGAGAAAGAGAGAGAGAAGGAAAATGCATCACACAGTACTGTGGTTAGAAATGAAAGCTCAGGTTACACAGGAAAGGCTAGCTCACTGCAGTAAAAAAAAAAAAACAAGCACCTTCTCGAAGAGTGTGTTTCTCAAGACTGGTCCTGCAGTACCCTGTAGTTTCTAGTAGTAGTGCTAGTACTAGTTTGTTCTCTCTCTCTCTCTTGCTAATTTAAACAAATGTTATCTAGTATGCTAGCCCTATGTATGAATAGCTAGATACTGTAAAACTGTGTTTAGTTTAGTTTCTAGTAGTAGTGTGTGTGTATATTATATATATATATATATATATATATATATATATATGTACACACAGTACCTATACTAAGTCTACACCCCCTTGAACTTTTTTCACATTTTGTTGTGTCAGTGCCTCCGAGTTTCATGCATTTAAATGAGGATTTTTTCCACTTATCTACACAACACTGTTAAGGGGAAAAAGTTTTTACTGAGAATATATATATATATATATATATATATATATATATATATATATATATATATATATATATATATATATATATTAAAAATACAAAACTGAAAGATCATAATAGGATGTGAATACTTGGTGGAAGCACCTTTGGCAGCAGTTACAGCTGTGAGTCTGTTGGGATAGGTCTCTACCAACTTTCCACACCTAGATTTGGCAATATTTGACCATTTTTCTTTACACAACTGTTCAAGCTCTGTCAATTTCCTTGGGGAGTGTTGATGGACAGTAATCTTCAAGTCATGTCACAAATTTTCAATTGGATTTAGGTCAGGACTGACTGGGCCACTCAAGGACATTTACCTTCTTGTTCCTTAGCCACTCCAGTGTAGCTTTGGCTGTGTGCTTTGGGTCATTGTCATGCTGTAAGGTGAACTTCCGTCCCAGGTTCAGCTTTCTGGCAGAGGGCAGCAGGTTTTCCTCAAGGACTTCTCTGTACTTTGCTCCATTCATTTTCCCTTCTATTCTGACAAGTGCCCCAGTCCCTGCCGATGAGAAACATCCCCATAACATGATGCTGCCACCACCACCATGCTTCACAGTAGGGATGGTGTTCTTTGGGTGATGCACTGTGTTGGGTTTGCGCCAAACATAATGTTTTGCATTTAGGCCAGAAAGTTCCATTTTAGTTTCGTCAGATCACAAAACTTTTTGCCACATGGCTACAGAGTGTTTTTTTTGCATACTTCAAACAGGATTCAAGGTGGGCCTTCTTGAGTAATGGCTTCCTTCTTGCCACCCTACCATACAGGCCAGATTTGTGGAGTGCTTAGGATATTGTTGTCACATGCATACTTTGACCAGTCTTGGCCATAAAAGCCTGTAGCTCTTGCAAAGTTGCCATTGGCCTCTTGGTAGCCTCTCTGATTAGTCTCATTCTTGCTCGGTCATCCGAGGAACCATCGTTTCGCCTACTCGACGGCGTACAAAAACCCTGCGTGATGAACTGAAGATTTCAAATTTTGATTCATCGGTCCATAAGACCTTCTTCCAGTCTTCAGTAGTCCACTGGCGGTGTTTCATGGCCCAGGCAAGCATCTTTTTCTTATTTTGCCATCTTAGCAATGGCTTTCTTACTGCCACTCGACCTGTCAAACCTGCAGCTCGAAGTCTTCTCTTCACAGTTGAAACGGAGACTTGCTTACTTCGACCAGTGTTAAGCTGTGCTTGAAGCTGTTGTCCTGTGAGCCGCCTATCACGCAAGCTGTTGACTCTCAGAAACTTGTCTTCTGATTCTGTTGTGGCTTTGGGTCTGCCAGACCTCTTCCTGTCAGAGTTTCCTCCAGTTTCCAAGTGACTTTTGATGGTGTAGGAAACTGTACTCACTGACACCTTGGCTTTCTTTGCAATTTCTCTAAAGGAAAGACCTACACTTTTAACCCTTTGCGGTCCATTGTCGGACCTGGTCTGACATTGCAATTATTCCTATCAGGTCCATTGTCGGACCCTGTCCGACATCATTATAAAAACGCAAAAAACGGGTTTTAGTTGTTTTTTCTCCGGAAAAAGTCGAGAAAACCATTCAATGAACAACAGGAGCCGAGACAAGTCGAAAAAAAAAAAAGCTGTATCTCATGAATAGTCATACATGGCCCTGGTATCAGATAACGGGGCGGTCGTAAGTAAACAAGCTGGCTGCCTGTGAGTCAGCGCACAGAGAACACGGACATTTGCAGAGCTTTTTTGAGATGTCATAGTAATAAAATAATGACTTGATCGCATTATTGAGGGGTTTGGTGATGAAACGAGTGATCAGGAGATGATTGATCGGTATGTACGACTATTATTATTATTATTATTTATTTCTTACATAGGTGAAAGCTATAGCGAACGAAAGGGTGGGGCGGGGCTGGAGATGCCTAGTGAGTGCTTTGTTGATATGCAGGGCCATTTAAACATGTTTGACTGTGAAAAAAAATACTTTTAAACAGCGCGTCTAAAATTAACTGCGCGTGTGAAAATAAATTAGACCTGGCGTGCCTGACGCGCATTTAATAAATGGACCGCAAAGGGTTAAGGGTTATAATGGCCTGTCAGTCTTCCTTTGTTAATTGCCTTTTTCTCGCCATTATGAGAGCAATATACTACTTCCTGCAGTACAATACTGTCCAAATAATGCTTAAGAGGGTGTAGTAACACAGTCTGTTCCAACACTGCTTTTATACAGACAGAGGGTTTGTAAGTAATCAACAAAAGTTGGGACACCTGTAGGAATTGTTAGCATCAACTTTCAAGGCTTAATTTACTTCCATTGCTGCAGAACAACTGTAAGTTGTTAACCCATTACTTGTTCCCTGAAAAAGGCCTGTTTGTATAACTCTGAAATGTACATTATTTTTCAGTTTTTGGTAACCTAAACTTTTTTTTTTAACCTCTGGCAGTTTACCGCTTACCTTTGTACCATTTCAGGTTATTCACTGGACTTGAACTGCTTAAATTTCAATAAAAACTGGAAAAATGGAGGTGTTCTAAAACTTTTGACCAGTAGTATATAACACACATACATTATTATTTATTTCTTAGCAGACGCCCTTATCCAGGGTGACTTATAATTGTTACAAGATATCACATTATTTTTTACATACAATTACATTTTTTTTTTTTTACACTATTATTTTTTTACATACAATTACCCATTTATACAGTTGGATTTTTACTGGAGCAATCTAGGTAAAGTACCTTCCTCAAGGGTACAGCAGCAGTGTCCCCCACCTGGGATTGAACCCACGGCCCTCCGGTCAAGAGTCCAGAGCCCTAACCACTACTCCACACTGCTAATGGGATTTACATATACAGTGTCCCCCGGATTTATTCATACCCTTCATAGACTATAATGGGATTTAGCAAAATAAATGCAAGTGTACGTTCAGTATTTGTTGCATAAATGAATGAAAACAGTAATTTTTTCAGACATTCAGTATTGTACTTCGTAAAAGTATATTTGTCCAACATATTTGCATGTTTTTTCAATAACTGAAGGTTCAAAATTATTCACACCTTAAACAATAAAATGCAATTAACTTTGGACAGAAATGTTTTTGCGATACCCAACACTGATAGTCTTACAATGTTTCATGTTTGCATGGATTTATGCAAAGAAAACATTACGTACACTTGTTTTATTTTGCTAAAAACACCTTTGTGTTACACAATCAAGGGTATGAATAAATCTGGAGGCAGCTGTATATACTGTAAAACTGTTTAGTTTCTAATGGTATTTATATAGAGAGAGATATATACTGTAAAACTGTATTTATTTTAGTTTCCTTTCCCTACAGAACTTCATTCAGAACTACATTTCCCATCATCATCTTCCGCTTGCTCATGTATCTATGTGTGATGGGGGTGATGGTGGGAAATGAAGTTCTGAATACGTTTTTGTTCTGTTTTACACAGCAGAGCCAGTAGCCCAGCAGGTGAAAGGGATTGTGGGTGAATCGGTCACTTTGACTGTGGAGATACCAAACCTGCAGCCTGACACTGAAATTGACTGGAGATACGGGTCTGAGAAAACAGACTGGCTGATTGCAAGGGTTCAGAGAGGGAGAATTGAAGTTTATGAGGACAGATACAAAGCGAGGCTGCAGACAGACAACACGACAAGCGCTCTTCAGATTAGCAGACTGGAGAAAGAGGACAGTGGACATTACATTGTGGAAGTGTACAGAAAAATCAAATTCCAGAAAATATTCCTTTTGTCCATTTACGGTACGTATGTATTAAAAGTGCTTTGAAATTTAGAGCACTAGAGTGGGGCTGTATCCAGTAAAGGCATTACTCTGGCTTTATCTGTCTGTCTGTGTCTGTCTCTGTCTGCCTGGTTGTGTGTGTCTCTGTCTGCCTGGTTGTGTCTCTGTCTGCCTAGTTGTGTCTCTGTGTGTGCGTCTCTGTCTGCCTGTGTCTCTGTCTGTCTACGGCGAGTGAAATGCAGGAATTGAAAAGTCTGTTTTTGTATTTGTCTCGATAGATGCAGTTCCTATCCCTCAAGTTAACAGGAGCAGTGAAGCCAGGGACAATGATTATTGCATTCTTCTGTGTTCAGTGACAGAAAGCAACAATGTGCTTCTATCCTGGCAAAGAAACTGGACTGAAGTGACTCAACCGAGCTCAACAAGCACAACCCGACTCCAACTGTCCAACTACGAACTACAGGGGGAGAACTCTACCAACACATACGCCTGTGTGGCCAGCAACCCAGTCCACAATCACACAGTAACCTTCATGCCTTCAGATTACTGCCCTAGCACAGCGATCAAAGGTATTTCACTCACAGGGAAGCATTGTAAAAGCACAGAGAGAGAGAGGAGGGACAGTGGTAAAGTAAAAGCACAGGGAAACAGTGAAAAGCACACAGAGAGGAGGGACAGTGGTAAAGTAAAGCACAGGGAAAAAGTGAAAAGCAGAGAGAGAGAGAGAGAGAGAGAGAGAGAGAGGAGGAGGGACAGTGGTAAAGCACAGGGAAGACTTTCTATCTAGCACCCCCTACTGTTCAGTTACTATATGTAATTACTCTTAATTGAACATACAGTCTCCCTTAATGCTTACATTTATCTCATTTGGCCCATATTTAAGGTTTTTAAGAGATCAATATCTGAAAAGCTTCTTCATACCAAAATGAGTTCAATGCCAATTCCACACATTTCCAGATATTACTATAGATTTACTCCTGGAGGGGTAGCCTCATTATCATGTAGTGTAAAAATCTTCATGCGAAACACTGCAATATTTCACTTGTAACTTGTTTGTTTTATTGTTTCTACTAACATAGGAATTAATAGTATCTAAAATAAAAAAAAACACATACATTTACCAAAAACAGTGAAAATGGACATACAGCATTTTGTACAGACTGTAGGTAAGTGTGTCTAGTGGCTATTCCTCATCATTTGTAATTCCTCTGTGTGTGTTTTCTCTGTACAGATTCTGTATCCAGCTGGCTCAGCACTGAGCTGATAGTGAGAGTGCTGCTGTTCACACTGCTGACTGCAGCCCTGATCACAGTGTGTGTGTGGCTCTACAGGAACTGGAACAACCTCACCACACACGGGTACTGGAGGTATACTGTAGAACTGCCAGTGAAGCACGGGGGAGCATTGTGAAAACACATAGAGAGAGAGGAGGGACAGTGGTGAAGCACGGGGGAGCATTGTGAAAACACAGAGAGAGAGAGAGAGGAGGGACAGTGGTGAAGCACGGGGGAGCATTGTGAAAACACAGAGAGAGAGAGAGGAGGGACAGTGGTGAAGCACGGGGGAGCATTGTAAAAGCACAGAGAGAGGAGGGACAGTGGTAAAGCACAGGGAAGCACTGTAAAAGCACAGAGAGGATGGACAGTGGTAAAGCACAGGGAAGCATTGTAAAAGCACAGAGAGAGAGAGGAAGGACAGTGGTAAAGCACAGGGAAGCATTGTATAAGCACACAGAGAGAGGAGGGACAGTGGTAACGTAAAGCACGATGTGATAGGTGTTACAGAAACTTGGTTGTCTGAGAGTGATGGAGACAAATATAATATTAGTGGGTGCACACTGTATAAGAAAAACAGGCAGGACAGAAGAGGCGGAGGGGTAGCACTATACATAAAAAAAGTCTTGAAGCCCAGGTGTTCAATCAGGACAAAGAAAACAATGCAGAATCAATATGGGTCAGAATAATGGACAAAAATGCAAATGGCATAATAATAGGAGCATGCTACAGACCGCCAAATTCAGATGCTGAGCAAAATAATCTGTTATACAATGACATTCGAAATGCATGTAGAAAAGGAGAAGCCATACTAATGGGGGATTTCAACTTCCCCTGTATAAAATGGGAGAACCCGGTGGGGAGCACGACGGACGAAATTGAAATGGTGGAAATGACAAATGACTGCTTCCTAACGCAATTTGTCAAGGCACCGACTAGAGGGGAGGCATGCCTTGATTTAGTCTTTTCAAATAATGAAGACAGAATAAATAAAACAGAGGTCAGAGAGCCATTGGCAAACTCAGACCACAACATGGTCTCATTTGAAGTATTTTTTAAAACCCCAAAAGTAATGACTAAAGCTAAGGTTTACAATTTTAGAAAAGCAAACTATGAAGGTATGAAACAGAGACTAACAGAAGTAGATTGGAGTAAAATAGAGAAAACATCCACGGAAAAAGGATGGCTGTTTTTTAAAATGGTAGTACTAGATGTGCAAAACAATTACATCCCAAAAGTAGACAAATCTAAATCTAAAACAAAATGGCCAAAATGGTTTAATAGATCAATTAAAAAAAATATTCAGCGAAAAAAGGCACTTTACAGAGCGTTGAAAAGGGACCAAAAACAAAGTACACAGAAAGAGTACTTGGAACTGAAAACACAAGTCAAACAGGAAGTTAGAAAGGCCAAGAGAGAGATGGAAATCAATATTGCTAAGGGGGCTAAAACCAATTCCAAAATGTTTTTCCACTATTATAACAGCAAGAGAACATTCAAAAGAGGAGGTTAAATGTCTAAGAGACACAAATGGCAAAATCAGAGATGAAGAAAAAAAATAGCAAATATATTAAATGATTACTTTTCACAGGTTTTTGCAAAGGAGGATACGGACAACATGCCCCACATGTCAACCTGTTCCTATCCAATTTTAAATAATTAGCATAACAGAGGCAGAAGTGTTAAAGGGACTAGGAGCTCTTAAAATAAATAAATCCCCTGGGTCGGATGAGATCCTCCCAATAGGACTCAAAGAAATGAAAGAAGTTATTTACAAACCGCTAACCAAGATCATGCAACAGTCTCTTGACACAGGGGTTGTACCGACAGACTGGAAAATTGCAAACGTAATACCGATCCACAAAAAGGGAGACAGAACCGAACCAGGTAACTACAGACCAATAAGTCTGACTTCTATTATATGCAAACTTATGGAAACTATAATAAGATCCAAAATGGAAAATTACCAATATGGTAACAATATCCTGGGAGACAGTCAGCATGGTTTTAGGAAAGGGAGATCGTGTCTGACTAACCTACTTGACTTTTTTGAGGATGCAACATTGAAAATGGATAATTGCAAAGCATACGACATGGTTTATTTAGATTTCCAGAAAGCATTTGACAAAGTCCCGCATAAAAGATTATATCTCAAACTGAACGTAGTAGGGATTCAAGGAAATGCATGCACATGGATTAGGGAGTGGTTAACATGTAGAAAATAGAAAGTACTGATTAGAGGAGAAACCTCAAAATGGAGCGAGGTAACCAGTGGAGTACCACAGGGATCACTATTAGGTCCTCTGCTATTCCTAATCTACATTAATGATTTAGATTCTGGTATAGTAAGCAAACTCGTTAAATTTGCAGACGACACAAAAATAGGAGGAGTGGCAAACACTGTTGCAGCAGCAAAGGTCATTCAAAATGATCTAGACAGCATTCAGAACTGGGCAGACACATGGCAAATGAAATTTAATAGAGAAAAGTGTAAAGTATTGCATGCAGGAAATAAAAATGTGCATTATAAATATCATATGGGAGATACTGAAATTGAAGAAGGGAACTATGAAAAAGACCTAGGAGTTTATGTTGACTCAGAAATGTCTTCATCTAGACAATGTGGGGAAGCTATAAAAAAGGCCAACAAGATGCTCGGATATATTGTGAGAAGTGTTGAATTTAAATCAAGGGAAGTAATGTTAAAACTTAACAATGCATTAGTAAGACCTCACCTAGAATATTGTGTTCAGTTCTGGTCACCTCATTACAAAAAGGATATTGTTGCTCTAGAAAGAGTACAAAGAAGTGCAACCAGAATTATCCCGGGTTTAAAAGGCATGTCGTATGCAGACAGGCTAAAAGAATTGAATCTATTCAGTCTTGAACAAAGAAGACTACGCGGTGATCTGATTCAAACATTCAAAATACTAAAAGGTATAGACAATGTCGACCCAGGGGACTTCTTTGACCCGAAAAAAGAAACAAGGACCAGGGGTCACAAATGGAGATTAGATAAAGGGGCATTCAGAACAGAAAATAGGAGGCACTTTTTTACACAGAGAATTGTGAGGGTCTGGAACCAACTTCCCAGTAATGTTGTTGAAGCGGACACCCTGGGATCCTTCAAAAAGCTGCTTGATGAGATTCTGGGATCAATAAGCTACTAACAACCAAAAGAGCAAGATGGGCTGAATGGCCTCCACTCATTTGTATACTTTCTTATGTTCTTATGTTCTTATGAAGCATTGTAAAAGCACACAGAGAGATAGAGAGGGACAGTGCTAAAGTAAAGCACAGGGAAGCATTATAAAGGTGTTGCGTTTGCTCGGACAAACACAAAAGTAAACATGTATTTTATAAAAACACTATATATGTTTGTATGAGCTGTGGGGTTTAGACTAGCCATAGAAACTGGAAACTTGACTAGTGTATATTAACATATAAAAATGTATCTGACCCTCTGCTGATTAAGACAGCATCACTTTTCAACTGGACACAAAAGATAAAAACAACCATCCTTGTAAGTCATGTCGATCACTGATGTCCAGGCTTGTTTGAAAAAGTTTAAAATATTCTCTTTTGAGGAGATGGTTTATTCAAAAGGTCAGTGCTTCCCCTTGCACAATCTCAGACAAAACACCTATCGCAGTAGGTCATTTAAAATCTCAACTCTCGGAGAATAAGGAGAAAACCTTTTCATAAGTAAACTTTTTCTTTTATAAACAGAAAGAATCTACATTAGAGACAAAAGCAAAAAGAACAGAATAACTATTGATCAAATACATACCCTTGATTGTGTAACAAAAAGTTGTTTTTAGCAAAATAAAAACAAGTGTACATAATGTTTTCTTTGCATAAATCCATGCAAATGTCACGGGACACTCTTTTGGGGTTAAAATTCAAACAGTAGCCAACTACGCCACCTAGTGACTAAATATATGGGGCACTAGGACCCTAGCAACACTAAAACACAGGTTCGTAATTATGACCAGTTGGAACTCAGAACAGATCGACCATGACAAGAAAGGCAGACAGTTGTACCATTTCACAATAAACAATGTTTATTATCCTTATAAAAATCATTAAAATATGATAATACAATTTCTATAGTACCAAGGGTTACCAAAAATAAAAATAAAAAAAACACAAGGCACACACCAATTTACTAGTGCACAAAGTATCAAAAGAAAATAATAAAAGCACCCACTACTTTGCTAGGGTGCAAAAGTATACAAAAGAAATGAATTTCAGGCCAAAGTCACAATAGACACCACTGGATCCTCATCAACCGCTCCAGGAAAAGGTGCAGCTAGTGACCCCCCCACACTGGTGCCAAGCTCCTCCCTGGATATGGCAGGCACCCCCCCTGGAGACAGAAAAAAAGCAACAGCACTGAGTGACTCACAATTATGCAGTATACAGAACACCCCAACAGAGATTAAAATATATTTCTTTATAGTTAACTATACCAATCCATATATTTAAGAGCACAACCTATAGCCACAGGTAATTTAAAATGCAACACCCCAAAATGCCACTCTATCATAGATATTTATATCAATAGAACAGGTGCAAGAACCATAAATTACAAGTTACAGGCAAATACCAAATATTGGGTTTATCTCCTTTTAAAAACACAGGTATCACTCTAGCAGAGAAAATATAAAGGTGCACTAGGGTCCCTAAACAGCAAGCGGGTCATAAACCCTATTAGGCAATGTACTAATCATTAAAAGTGGTCTGGCTACTTCCCTTTTAAACTGCACTCTTTTAGTCCTGAATCCACTCTCCAGTACAGCCTGCTTGTTCTACTAATACATTTAGTCTTGAGGATTCCTCTTGGATCCCGGTCTCTGTTCTCCACGTCTCTGCTCTCTCAGGAACTCCTGTGGCTCTTGCAGCTCTCCTCTGCCGTCTCTCTGGTTCTCTGGCTCTCTTCTGTGGCACACTCCCTGTCTCTCGCAGTCCTGCACGTTGTCTCTGTCTCCACTCTTTTATATGCATCAAACTCCTCCCTTAACTATCCAGAGCGAATCAATTGGCAAGACCCATTAACAGTATTTGTACAAACTACATTTCCCAGCATCATTGCGGAAATTGCTTAAAACCTCCCACTGGAAGTGACATCACTCGCTCTCAGCTCCTTCCCAGCCTAGACGCCGTCCCACACCAAGACACAAGGTAAGGCCAAATTTAATAATAAAAAAACGTGTACATACTGTCATAATAATAAAAATATAATACATACAATTCACTCCAAGTAAAGCAAAATCGAACTTAAATACCAAACCAATATAACATTTATAAAACGTGCTCAAAACAACTCTCAAATAACTTGTGCAGTCTTACTGTGTGTACCTCTGGCAGCTGCAAAAACGATTAACAAACATTCAATCATATCGTAAAAATCTTCCAAAACATTTATATATTATAAACGTGGTTGTTATTTGCAATCAAATGGTTCCTAAACTTTCATTTCCTTTAATATACAACTAATACAGTAATCTTATAAAGGTGCTTTAAGATACCTAGAATAAAAGTGCAAAAAAAACAAAAAAATAAGTTATAAACATTAAGTCACCCTGTGACACAAACATGAAACATTGTAAGACTATCAGTGTTAGATATCGCAAAAACATTTCTGTCCAAAGTTAATTGCATTTTATTGTTTAAGGTATGAATAATTTTAAACCGGGCGGCACAGGGGCGTGGTGGTTAGCGCTGCTGCCTCACAGCTCCAGGGTCCTGGGTTCGATTACGCCCTAGGAGGTCTGTCTGTGTGGAGTTTGCATGTTCTCCCCAATGTGTTTGCATTGTGGGTTTTCTATGGGTACTCTAGTTTCCTCCCACAGTCAAAAGACATGCTGGTCAGGTTGTTTGGTCACTCTAAATTGCCCTCTTTGTGTGTGGTGCCATGCGATGGTCTGGCGTCCTGTCCAGGGTGTAGTCCTGCCTTCCCTGTGTCTGCCGGGTTAGGCTCCGGCTAAATGAATAAGCGGTTATCATAATGGATGGATGGATGGATGGATAATTTTGAACCTTCAGTTTTTGAAAAAACATGCAAATATATTGGACAAATATACTTTTGCGAAGTCCAATACTGAATGTCTGAAAATATTACTGTTTTCATTCATTTATGCAACAAATACTGAACGTACACTTGCATTTATTTTGCTAAATCCCATTATAGTCTATGAAGGGTATGAAAAAATCCAGAGGGCACTGTATATATATATATATATATATATATATATATATATATATATATATATATATATATATATATAATAAATCTCTTAATCCCAAGGATTGTGAAATCTTACTAAATCTGATTATTAAAAATAGCTGTCTGTCTGTCTCTGTTACATTTGTTTGTTTGTTTTTAAGGTTTGCAATGCAGACTACAAAGATCCATTAACACAGAAGGTTGTTTCTCAGTTTCCTCTGTGGGTGTTTTTTTTTTTTTTTAAACCTGAATGGTTTCCTTTTCCCGGCTGGCTGAGTTTATTAAAAGTTCACATGACAGCAACCACCTCTAATCCTTGCAGACAAGAATAAGCAGGCATGCCCATACATGGGTAAAACTTAACAATGCAAAAACAGGCAACTGGGATCAAAAACAAACAAAGACCTAAAAATAGAACCCAAAGATATAGTAAGAAATGTAGATCTACAGTAGAGCTAAAACAGTTGATCTGGCACATGAGTTGATCTGGCACATGAAAGTCTGTTTCAGGATAAGTGGTCATCGTAGCGTCTCCTAACCAAGTGTCTTCTGCTTTTCTGTGAAAAAGATTTTTATAGAGTTCCATTTCTGATAGTCAGCCTAAGATTGTAGGTTTTTGTTTTCCTTTTGGCCGCTTAACATAGTCAGCCAAAAACTCTAGGTTAGGTGACTTGATTTTTGCTTTCTTAGCCATTTTTGATAGTTAGCCAAAGCTAAAAGTGTGGAGTAGTGGTAAGGGGAGCTCTGGACTCTTGAGTGGAGGGTTTTGTGTGGGTTCAATCCCAGGTGGGGGACACACTGCTGCTGTACCCTTCAGCAAGCTGGCAGGGACTTTACCTCCTAGACTGCTCCAGTAAAAACTCAGCTGTATAAATGAGTAATTGTATGTAAAACTAAAAAAATTATCGTAAGTCGCCCTGGTTAAGGGTGTCTGCAACGGAATGAATTAATAATAACAATTCACAAAACAGTTGGCTTGGTGTTTTTGTTCTTCTGGACATTTTAAGCTGTAGGTAATTTCTGGGCTGGGTTACTCACACAGCAGCTGGCTTCCAGCCAGTTGTTGCTAATTCTGGTTCTCTGTCCTCCATTTTCAAAGCAATGGCATGCCACATTCCTTTTCTCTGATCCTCAGGCAGGTTTTGAGTATTGCACTGACTAGCACTGCTTTCAATTGCTGCTGACAGTGAAGACACACACCAGCTCACTCTCTTCAGTGTCATGTATTTCAATCACAGGGTAGGTGGGGTGCAAAGGTCAACTCTACCAAAGTCTGGCCAGCAGCCTTTTGTTCTTCTAGGGAACCAATTGTCCTCTTCATCTTTATTTGCCGGTACAGGGATTCTCTAGGAGTGCTGATAGTCATTTTCCTGACAAAAGCACACAGAGAGGAGGGACAGTGGTAAAGTACAGCACAGGGAAGCATTGTAAAAGCACACAGAGAGAGGAGGGACTGCGTACCTTAGTATGACCTAAAGGTTAATCCATGTACATTGTAAACACCAGGTAGTGCACATACTTTTGTGAATCTCATTAAAATTATATATATATATATATATATATATATATATATATATATATATATATATATATATATATATATATATAAAATATATAATATATATTTTATATATATGCTCAAATTTGTTGGTACCCTTACCGCTCATTGAAATAATGCTTCATTCCTCCTGAAAAGTAATGAAATTAAAAGCTATTTTATCATGTATACTTGCATGCCTTTGGTATGTCATAGAATAAAGCAAAGAAGCTGTGAAAAGAGATGAATTATTGCTTATTCTACAAAGATATTCTAAAATGGCCTGGACACATTTGTTGGTACCCCTTAGAAAAGATAATAAATAAATGGATTATAGTGATATTTCAAACTAATTAGTTTCTTTAATTAGTATCACACATGTCTCCAATCTTGTAATCAGTCATTCAGCCTATTTAAATGGAGAAAAGTAGTCACTGTGCTGTTTGGTATCATTGTGTGCACCACACTGAACATGGACCAGAGAAAGCAAAGGAGAGAGTTGTCTGAGGAGATCAGAAAGAAAATAATAGACAAGCATGGTAAAGGTAAAGGCTACAAGACCATCTCCAAGCAGCTTGATGTTCCTGTGACAACAGTTGCAAATATTATTAAGAAGTTTAAGGTCCATGGAACTGTAGCCAACCTCCCTGGGCGCGGACGCAAGAGGAAAATCGACCCCACATTGAACAGAAGGATAGTGCGAATGGTAGAAAAAGAACCAAGGATAACTGCCAAAGAGATACAAGCTGAACTCCAAGGTGAAGGTACGTCAGTTTCTGATCGCACCATCCGTCGATTTTTGAGCGAAAGTGGGCTCCATGGAAGAAGACCCAGGAGGACTCCACTTTTGAAAGAAAAAACATAAAAAAGCCAGACTGGAATTTGCTAAAATGCATATTGACAAGCCACAATCCTTCTGGGAGAATGTCCTTTGGACAGATGAGTCAAAACTGGAGCTTTTTGGCAAGTCACATCAGCTCTATGTTCACAGACGAAAAAATGAAGCTTTCAAAGAAAAGAACACCATACCTACAGTGAAACATGGAGGAGGCTCGGTTATGTTTTGGGGCTGCTTTGCTGCGCCTGGCACAGGATGCCTTGAATCTGTACAGGGCACAATGAAATCTCAAGACTATCAAGGCATTCTGGAGCGAAACGTACTGCCCAGTGTCAGAAAGCTCTGTCTCAGTCCCAGGTCATGGGTCCTCCAACAGGATAATGACCCAAAACACACAGCTAAAAGCACCCAAGAATGGATAAGAACAAAACATTGGACTATTCTGAAGTGGCCTTCTATGAGTCCTGATCTGAATCCTATCGAACATCTATGGAAAGAGCTGAAACTTGCAGTCTGGAGAAGGCACCCATCAAACCTGAGACAGCTGGAGCAGTTTGCTCAGGAAGAGTGGGCCAAACTACCTGTTAACAGGTGCAGAAGTCTCATTGAGAGCTACAGAAAACGTTTGATTGCAGTGATTGCCTCTAAAGGTTGTGCAACAAAATATTAGGTTAGCGGTCCCATCATTTTTGTTCATGCCATTTTCATTTGTTTTATTATTTACAATATTATGTTGAATAAAAAATCAAAAGCAAAGTCTGATTTCTATTAAATATGGAATAAAACAATGGTGGATGCCAATTACTTTTGTCAGTTTTCAAGTTATTTCAGAGAAAATTGTGCATTCTTTGTTTTTTGTGGAGGGGTACCAACAAATTTGAGCACGTCTGTATATATATATATATATATATATATATATATATATATATATATATATATATATATATATACACACACACACACACACATACATATACACACACACACAACACTGCATTAATCACAGAAACACTGGTCTCTACTCAAAGCATTTTACACAAATTTGATATTATTGACACTTTTTCTAGAAGGAATAACAAAGTCACAGCACATATGCTTAATATGTAAAGATGTTGTGTATGAGGAGATCGTACTTCATAACTTGCATTTTATGTCAACATTTACAGCTCTAAAAAAAAAAAAAAAAAAAAAAAAATGATGCCAATACAAAATGTGCAAAAAATGCTTTGAGTACAGAGGCCATTGTCACTAGTTCATCAATATACCTCACTGTACCAATATACATCAGTTTTTTTCTAAATTTCACATTAGCTACAGATCATTAATATTATTCATTTATTAGCAGACACATTACTTTCATCCAATATCAATGTAGATACACTGATGTACATTAATTGTAGGTTATTAATCATGTTGTAATTTGCTCTTTGTATTTCAGTTACATATAACAGCAGTGAAAGGAGGGAGTGTTGCCTGAGGTGAAACAGTGTACCCAATGCTGCAGATTGTACCACTGTCCATTATACCAGCCAAGCAAATATAAACCCAATAAATGCCACCATTTAAAAAAGCACTTGGATGTGCATCTAAAGGGTGCAGTGCAGTGTGATGGTTTGTTATTTAATGGTTTTTACATGCAGCATTGTTGAAGGTTGTTTAATGTATTTAATGAACAATATGAATTTCAAGTAAAATATTGTGCATAAAGTCATTAATACTTATTGTTTACATCTGTTTATAAAGAATGCTCAGGAATACTCACTTGCAAATACAGTAGGCTCCATAATTATTCATACCCTTTATTCAGTGTAAATGAAATGGGGGGATTAAATTAAAACTTGACCCACCAGCTAATCGCAAAGTCAGAATTTAATGGTGGCTGTATTTATTAGTAGAAGAAAGTGTCCACTTATGATAAATCAAACTGCTATAAAGTACATATTTCTAATTTGGTTTTAGTGGATGGGTCTAAATGTTGATTTAATCCCCCCAGAGTTGGTTTTAAAATATCAACAAAAAGCAAGTTTACATTCATTATTTCTTGCTATATCATTAAAAAAAAAAACATAGCTGTCAAAAATAACTGCATTTTAATTTTTAATATCCAAACTGCATTATATATTTGTAATAAAGTTCTTTGTTTTCAATTTTGATCTCCTTGTTTGTTTTCATTGTACTTTTGACAGGAAAGCAGGAAAAGCAATCAAAACAGATAAGTGCTTTTAAATAAAAATTAAAAAAAAAAAACCTTCAGACAACTGTGAATGAATGACTGTGTTAGATCTACTTTGTCAGGGGTGCAGAACTGGGGCAAGAAGGTTTTCATTTTTTTTTTTATCCCGAGGCCTTCATTACCTGATTTGAATTAATTTGCTTAAGTGGACAAGTTTACCCTTTTATTTGCTCTTAAGCAGCTGGAGATTTACAGACAGCTACAAAAACCCGCTGGACTGACTGCGACTCTGGAGGAGCAGAATTGTGCACCACTAAATGTATATATTATACTTGATGTGGGATTTTGACAATTTATGTGAGGGAAAATTAAACATGTTCAGTCCAAATGTTTATTAATCGGAGAACATGTGGATGTCAATAAATGCATTATTACAAATATTAACCATCCATCCATCATCAATAACCACTTCATCCAATACAGAGTCACGGTGAGCTGGAGCTTAACCCAGCAGACACGGTGCAAGGCAGAACTACACCCAGAATGGGACACCAGTCCATCACTGGCTAACTCTCACACTCACACAAGCATGCACACAGAGAGCAATTTAGAGTGACCAATCAACCTGACCAGTATGTTTTTGGATGAGGGGAGGAAACCGGTGTGCCTGGTGAAAACCAACACGAACACGGGGAGAACATGCAAACTCCCCTGAAACGGGAATCAAACCTGGGACCCTGAAGCTGTGAGGCAGCAGCACTAACCACCACACCACCATGCCACAAACTATAACCTAATATAAATGACAAATCATAAGAGCAAAGATTGTAATCAAGTTCTTTGTTAAAACATTAAGTGGTTATTATTATTATTATTATTATTATTCCTTTCTTAGCAGATACCCTTATCCAGGGTGACTTACAATTGTTACAAGATATCACATTATCTTTTACATACAATTACGCATTTATACAGTTGGGGTTTTACTGGAGCAATCTAGGTAAAGTACCTTGCTCAAGGGTACAGCAGCAGTGTCCCCCACCTGGGATTGAACTCACAACCCTCCAGTCAAGAGTCCAGGGCCCTAACCTCTACTCTACACTGCTACCCTATGTGTATGTTATGTATGTAATCAAAAAAAATCTTACAATTTTAATAGTAACAGATCCTATTAGAATCCACTCCCTTTCTACCAATTCATTTCTATACCAACAAACATCACAGATGTGTTCAATGATTATAATCTTTAATACAAGGCTGTAGTTGGATTTTTATTTGCATCACAGCTTGTTATTTAGGGTTTGGGGTTAGGGTTGTTTTGTCTTCAATTCCACTTTCAGCCACCAATTTAGTACCTATAGGCACCAGTCAAGAGTCCAGGGCCCTAACCTCTACTCTACACTGCTACCCTATGTGTATGTTATGTATGTAATCAAAAAAATCTTACAATTTTAATAGTAACAGATCCTATTAGAATCCACTCCCTTTCTACCAATTCATTTCTATACCAACAAACATCACAGATGTGTTCAATGATTATAATCTTTAATACAAGGCTGTAGTTGGATTTTTATTTGCATCACAGCTTGTTATTTAGGGTTTGGGGTTAGGGTTGTTTTGTCTTCAATTCCACTTTCAGCCACCAATTTAGTACCTATAGGCAACCACTTTCACTTCAATACAACTGCATCTTGCTAAAAGAGACCCATTTAATCACCACCTCTATGTGACTACATGATAAATTGCTGTATTTTGTGTGTGTTTGTGTGTTTCACATATGGACATAAATTGCTATAGATATTTTTTTAGCTGATGCTTTTATTCAAAGTGACTTGTATTTGTGCCCATTTATAGAGCTGGGTATTTTACTAGAGCAATCTGTGAATTACCTGCTTGCTCAAGGGTACAGCAGCAGTGCCCCATCTGGGTTTGAACCCTCAACCCTCCGGTAAAGAGTCGAGCCCTAAACACTAATCCACATGCTGGTATATCTATGTGAACATGTCCAGGAGTGAATGTACCCTATATCTAATTCACTTTGTGCATGCTGCACAAAGCAAATTCCAGTCTGGCTTTTTTATGTTTTTCTTTCAAAAGTGGAGTCCTCCTGGGTCTTCTTCCATGGAGCCCACTTTCGCTCAAAAAGCGACGGATGGTGCGATCAGAAACTGACGTACCTTCACCTTGGAGTTCAGCTTTTATCTCTTTGGCAGTTATCCTTGGTTCTTTTTCTACCATTCGCACTATCCTTCTGTTCAATCTGGGGTCGATTTTCCTCTTGCGGCCGCGCCCAGGGAGGTTGGCTACAGTTCCATGGACCTTAAACTTCTTAATAATATTTGCAACTGTTGTCACAGGAACATCAAGCTGCTTGGAGATGGTCTTGTAGCCTTTACCTTTACCATGCTTGTCTATTATTTTCTTTCTGATCTCCTCAGACAACTCTCTCCTTTGCTTTCTCTGGTCCATGTTCAGTGTGGTGCACACAATGATACCAAACAGCACAGTGACTACTTTTCTCCATTTAAATAGGCTGAATGACTGATTACAAGATTGGAGACATGTGTGATACTAATTAAAGAAACTAATTAGTTTGAAATATCACTATAATCCAATTATTTATTATCTTTTCTAAGGGGTACCAACAAATGTGTCCAGGCAATTTTAGAATATCTTTGTAGAATAAGCAATAATTCATCTCTTTTCACAGCTTCTTTGCTTTATTCTATGACATACCAAAGGCATGCAAGTATACATGATAAAATAGCTTTTAATTTCATCACTTTTCAGGAGGAATGAAGCATTATTTCAATGAGCTGTAAGGGTACCAACAAATTTGAACATGTCTGTGTATATAATATATATAATTATATATATATATATATATATATATATATATATATATATATATATATATATATATATATATATATTATATATATATATATATATATATATATATATACACACACACACACACACACACACAGAGAGACAGTACCAGTCAAAAGCTTGAGTACACTTGCTGGAAACTAGGTTTTTTTTCATAATTGATAATGTTTTACGTCATATACATTTCTGTAAATACTTGAAAATGAAAACGCATGCTACAATATACAAAACAAAACATAAGGAGTATCAAAGCAATGTTCAAGAAAATTGAAAATTGTCTCTAAATCTTGGATTCCTCAAAATAGCCACCCTTTGCCTTAATAACAGCCTCACAAACACGAGGCATTCGGTTAACAAGTTTCAGCAGGAAATCACCCGACATGTCTTCCCAGCTCTTCTGTAGCAATTCCCAGAGATGTAGGGCTCTTGTGGGTAGCTTTGCTTTGACTCTTCTGTCCAGTTCGTCCCATACAAGTTCTATGGGATTGAGGTCTGGAGACTGGGCAGGCCAGGTCATCATATTGAGTTGTCCTTCACTTTCCTTCTTCACCAGATAGTTCTTGCACAACTTTGAGGTGTGTTTCGGGTCATTATCTTGCTGAAGAATGAAGGACTGCCCAACTAGCCATAATCCTGATGGAATGGCATGCCTCTGAAGTATGCTATGATAGCCATGCTGGTTGAGCTTGCCATGGACTTGGTAAAGATCACCAACTCTGTCACCAGCAAAGCAACCCCAGACTACGACACTGCCTCCTCCATGCTTGACAGTGGGAACCACACATGCAGAACTCATGCACTCACCCTCTCTGCATCTTACAAATACTCGGTGGTTGGACCCAAATATTTCAAATTTTGACTCATCGGTCCATAAGACCGACTTCCACTCCTCAAACATCCAGTTTCTGTGTTTTTTGGCCCAGGCAAGTCTCTTCCATATTCTGCACTCTTAACAATGGTTTCTTTGCAGCAATTCTTCCAGTTAGGCCAGCTTCACGCAATCTCCTCTGAACAGGGCAGCAGTGTGGAGTAGTGGTTAGGGCTTTGGACTCTTGACCGGAGGGTCGTGGGTTCAATCCCTGGTAGGGGACACTGCTGCTGTACCCTTGAGCAAGGTACTTTGCCTAGATTGCTCCATCAAAAACCCAACTGTATAAATGGATAGTTGTATTTAAAAAATAATGTGATATCTTGTAACAATTGTAAGTCGCCCTGGATAAGGGCATCTGCTAAGAAATAAATAATGATAATAATAATAACAGTTGATGTTGAAACATCTGTACTTCTAGTAGCATTTAGCTGAGCTTGTATTTCAGGGGCAGTAAATCGCCGACCTGTAACTCAGATGAACTTGTTCTCCGATTCTGAGGTCACCCTTGGCCTGCCTGACCCTGTTTGGTCCTCCTCAGTGCCAGTTTCTTCAAATCGTTTGATGGTCTTGGCCACAGCAGTTACAGACACTTGCAAAGTTCTTGCGATTTGTCTTAAAGATTGACCTTCATTTCTTAAAGTAATTGCAGACTTTTTTCTTTGCTTAAGTGAGCGTATTTTGCCATTTTCTGCTCCCTTACATTCAGGAATGACAAACTTATGCCTATGCTACCTATATTTATAGTAATCATGGACCCTCACCTGTTAACAATAATTGGTGACGAAAGGTTAATTAGGTAACATGCTAGTTAACTCGGAGAACATCTAACAAAGACACTTTTATACTTAGGCCAGTGTTCTAACACAGTGTTATACACATTTCAGACTTTTAACTGACTTGGGCTTCAGACTGAAATCCCCTTGCTTTGGGTGACCATTTCATTGAAATTGACAAGATTTACATTTTCATTTAAAAATAAAATTTTGGAATGCAATTCACTTATGATTATCAGCTTATACAAGTACACGTATCATATAATGAAATATTAAGTGTTTATAGACAAGTTTGTACAGTTAAAAGCATAGATAATCATGACAAACCTGGTTTCAAGCAGGTGTACTCAAACTTTTGACTGGTACTGAGATTGCACAGTGGTTTACACAGGCCTGTATTTTTTATTTTACATCTACTTTGAAATTCTAATTTCAGTCTGTATTTCATTTAGGATATGTAAATACATGGCACAGGGATATTTAGCTATGACATACAAACTCCATTGGCATATGTGCCACACAAATCCATGTTGGGCCAGGTTACATGCACTTGTAGAAGGGATGATCCTTGTGGGATACTCACAGACAAAAAGCAGGTCAACAGGATTTAACCAAAGGGGCTTAAACAAAGGGATCATCATTCAACTTTGATAAATCAATTGGCATATGAGCTTAAAGGACAGAACAAAAACTGGGCTGCAAATAATATGAGTGACGACCTGAACTTCAGCTTCCTATATTATACTGTGTATACAGACATGTAAGCAGGTCAGTTTTACATTGTAAATAAGATGAGAATGACGCACACTTGTTTTAATACGATTAAGTAAATGTAGATTGTGTGAAGCTCTACCCCTATAAAAATGTACCACGGTTTTATAGTGTAGCTATACTATTATTATTATGGTTGTACTGCATTATTGTAACACAAGGAATGTACATTGATGGTGTAGGACACATATTATACAATACAATTGTACTTTCACAGATACCATCGTACCTTGTTCCAAAATCCAGTGGTACATTTTTATAGGGTTCCGTTCTAACAGTATTGTTGCAATAGAAACAAACGGATAATTGAACACAGTCTCCAAAGAAGGAGGGCAGGATATGAATCAGAGGGCGGGCAGGGCAGGGGAGGGGCCAAATGTCACACCACAATGTTTGTTATATAGTTTACTAAAACAGTAGCTGATGCAAGAACAACAACTGAATGTTGTTTCGGGAAATCAGAATGTGTGCACTGTCACAATGTTTCGGACAGTATTATTTTTCAGTGTTTTGCTACAACCAGTTGTAGCAAGTACAGGTACGTTTTTTATATATATTTTTTTTAAAACAAAAAGATTGAAAATCACATCATTTCAGAACGATGATTAGCATATGATCCAGTTTTAGAATAGAAAAAAACGTTATATATCGTTATACCTGTGTGTATTACGTATACATAAGAGCAGGACTGCATTTTGAATTATTATTTTTGTAATGCAAATGCGCGTATTTTCATTAGATTCGCGTGCTTTTAATGTCGTGATTGTTTACTATTAGACACGAGTTTGTATTGACGCGCTTGTTTAACATCAACGACATTACATTTGACAAAAGAAATAAATAAATCACAATACAATGGAAGACGACACTAAATAAATAGTAAACAATCATTAAAAATATAAAAGTGCAAACCCACAATATTTTAAAATGCAAGGCAGAAGAAAAAAAGATTTAGAAAACGCCAGTAAGTTTTCTAGCCGGTGGGAGGGGAACGCAGAAGACATTTGACCTCCTAGATTGCTCCAGTAAAAAGGTTGTTATGATGTAAGCTGCTATGAAACGTAATGTATTGAAAATTGGAGTTTGCAAAACAATATTATAAAAAGCAATTTACAAACTAGATCTGAAGGGTTCTTAAATTAGCCCCTTTGTAATATTATGGCTAAGCGTGCTGAACTGTAGCCTACCTTTTGTGTGTATGTTCTTCGTTTCTGACCCCTTCATGTCCAATTCAAACTTTCTGTTTGCTTTTGGTTTGCAGTCCTCCATTCTCGTCGGTTACGGTAGCAAAAATCCATTTGTATTTTTGTAACCCCTTTTTTGACATACGGTGCTAATGACCGACACACACACGTGGATTACACTAGCAATACGCTGCAAATACTTCCGGTTCATCAAATCTTTATAGACAGTACAAGAGACAACGGCAAAATACGTTTTTTTCCATCTCGCGCTCTCTCCCTTTAAACCTTT
>NC_081223.1:10372925-10382925 GCF_902713425.1 Acipenser ruthenus
ATTGTCCACACACACCTTATTGTAACACTGTCTACACACGCTCACACAGAGCCAGGTGAGATCTCTGCAGGGGGCAGCAACGTGTGCAGGCTCTACTGTAACACACTGTCCATACACACACCTTCCTGTAACACAATGCCTATAAATATACGGCACGTTTTAAAGTCAACACAGACATGATTAACCGTATGAAAAAAAAAAAGCATTTTGTTTCAAAAAAGAAATTGACACACATAACATGCACAATAAAAAAACTAAAAACTAGCGCTCTTCACAACAGCAGTGTCCGGTCTCCTCAGATCAGTCTCCTCGCCGCTGGTATCGTTCAAACATGAAGATGATGTTAAAACACAGCGAGGCAAAGGTGGGCATGCAGCCCCCGACACCAGCAATGAGACACAAACCTCCCCGATCCACAAGCAGAGGGGAACCTGAAGCATATCTGAGAGCTGCTGTGAATCAAGGGCAGTGCATTAGGACTGGAAACAAAAATGCTTTCCCTCTTTCTTAATTTTTACAAATGAACCCTGCTTAGACCTTCCTGTAACATACTGTGTATACAGACACACACACTTGCACACACATCACTGTCTCTTCCGAAACCCCACCGGTTTACCTGCAGCTCGGGGACGGACAGCACAGACTCCTCCGAGGCCGACGACATCACTTCCTCCTCGTCCTCGTCCTGGGTGAGGTCATCGAAGTCCTCTTCCTCCTCAGGCTCCTCCCTCTCCCCTTCATCATCCTCCTCCTCTCCCTCTTCCTCCTCTTCATCTTGGGTACCCCCCTCCTCCGCCTCTCCCTCTCCCTCCCCCTCAACCGTACCCCCACCTTGCTCCTCTTGCACCCCCCCTGAATTCTGCGCTCCTTGTTGGTCAGGAGGTGGGGCGTCGGCGCTCAAACTGTGCCCCCCCACCCCCGCTTCTCTCTCAGTCCTCCCTTCTCCATGCTCCCCTAAACACAGCCTCTCTACCTCCCTGTTCCACTCCGCTGGGGGTATTCCATCCCCCTGCTGCTGCTCGTCAGGGCTTGGGGGTGGGGGGGATATTTCAGTGTGGGGGGTGTCCAGGGAAACGTGCGCTGTTCTTTCAGGGGTAGCCGCGTCTTTCTCTCCTCCTCCTCCTCCCTCCTCCTCCTCCATCGTTTCCCCTCCCTCTCCTTTCAAGGGGGTCCCCACTTCCATCAGTCTCTCGAGGGCGTCCGCTTGGCCGTCCAGGCTGCTTGCGGGGCTCCCCGTCGACTCTGAAAGGGCCAGCATGGGCTCCCCGAAATCACTGCCCGAGTCCCAGCCTCCTCCCTCCTCCTCCTCCTCCTCCCCGCCACCCCCAAAATCCAGCTCTTCTCCCTCCCCATCGCTCTCACTAAAAGGGGGTTCTTCGGGGACGAAATAGGGCTCGTCAGCGGTGGGAGGGTGGCTAGGGACCAGGGGGTACCACTCTGGGCTCAACTGAGAATCGGGGTACAAGGAGTGTGCTGGGCTGCGTGCGGGGCCGGGGGTGGGGCTGGGGGTGGGGCTGGGGGTGCTAGGAATGTCTTTCACGATGTGTTTGTTGCTGCTGATGTTCATGTCGATGTGCATCTCCTCCACAGGGAGGGGCGGGCTCCCTCCAGGGCTCTGCTTCACCTCTCGCAGGAGGCAGGCGCAGGGGCTGGGGGTCTGGGCTGCAGGCTCCACCACCTCCGGAGAGCTGGCAGGGCTGGTCTTGAACTCCCCGATGAGGAAGTCAGGTTTGGACTCGGGAATAAAGTTGTCGGGATGTGGGGGAGCAGATCCCTTTGGGCCACTGTTGGGGTCCTCTGGGATTGGGCTGGTATTTGGAGGGGGGGTACTGGAGACTGGGTGTTCCTTTCCGGTAGCTACTGCTACTGGGTGATATTCAAAGTTTTGGGATGAACCTGTGGATCTCCTAGAAGGGGGTACAAGGGTGATAAGCTGGCGCAAGCGGGATAGAGGGCAGTTTGGGGGGTCCTTTGGTGCCACAGAGAGAGGGAGGTCGGCTGTTTTGTGCTTGCTGTCTCCTAAAACAACGCCCTGGTGGGCCAGGTCAGAAGAAGGGACAGGGTAGACCAGGGCTGTACCCAATGAGCTGGGGACCGGGGGCGCGGTCACTGAACAGGGAGTGGCCAGCATGGGGAAGGAGGCGGGGTTGATGAAGACAGTGGTTGGCTGGAGCATACTGCGGGGCCCTGCGGGGCCCGCACTGAGGGGTCCTCCTCTTCCCCCAACCCCTCCCAACCCTTGAGTCAAGCTAGCTGCTATGGCAGCCATACCTCTATTGTGATTACTGTTCATAATGTTGCTATTATTACTAGGAGGACCCCCCAGGCTTAAAAGCTGAACCTGCCCCCCAGCAGGGATGGCAAACACTAGATGCGAGGGAGGGGGTGGAGGGGCTGAGGGGGGCGGAGCTGGCTGGATGGGCTGCACTTTTCGGGGGCAGAGACTGGAGTAGACCTGCTTAGTTCTGGCTTTTCGGGGTCCGCGGCGATTCACTTTCTTGAGCTCCAGCTTGAAGACGGGGCAGGACATAGGGAGTTTGGATATGGGGCAGAGCTCCCTGAAGGGAGCAGGCGAGGGGGCAGGGGCAAGAGTCTTAGCCTGCTGCACGTGCACAGATCTCTTCGTTCCAGTGGGTGCGATCAGCCCATCTTTGCTGCAGAGGCTTTTTGAAGGGGACTGAAGTTTCTGCAGGAGCTCCTTCCCTGAAATCCGGGTCAGGGTCACAGTCGGGTTGAGGTTTAAGGGGCGCGCGGTCAGATGTGCCTGGGTGGTCTGGGGAGGGGCTTTGGCCAGGGGTACGAGCCCAGGGGGGGTGCAGGGGGGAGGGCGGATGAGCAGGGGTCTCATGACTGTCGGCCGTTTGCGGAATTTGAAGGATTTGCGAGGGTAGCGGGACACAACGAGCTTGAGAGGCAGGACCAGGTCTTTGGGGGGCTCGGGGGGGTAGCGGACCCCGGGGGGGAACACTATGGGGGGCGGGGGGGGCACCTCGCCCAGGCTGGCAGGGAGACCCTCCCTCTCCAGCTGCATCAGGGTGTAGTCCATCACACACTCATAGATGTAAGGCAAGCTTCTCTGAAAGAATTAAAACACACATATATAAATACACACACAAATACATCTATCTATCTATGTATCTAACAATTAGACCTCAGGTGAATTATAACTGTAATTGTGTGTGACTGACTGCCCGATCTCAAATCACCCATGAGATACAGGCAGTCATTTTCAAAGAGGTGGGAGTCAGTGTCTGACAGACGTCAAGCGACAGAGGACCCCTCCAGCTCAGAGGATGATGACAAGGAGAGATTGGTAAATTAGCATGCTTGTAACAAGAACCAATGTGCAATATGCTTCAACAATATGCCGATAGACAAGTTTGTAGCATTTCATTGCAAAAAATGGAGTATTCCTTTGTATAAATGGGCAGCAGTGTGGAGTAGTGGTTAGGGCTCTGGACTCTTGACTGGAGGGTTGTGGGTTCAATCCCCAGTGGGGGACACTGCTGTTGTACCCTTGAGCAAGGTACTTTACCTAGATTGCTCCAGTAAAAACCCAACTGTATAAATGGGGAATTGTATGTAAAAAAAAAATTGTGATATCTTTATAATGTGAAATAATGTATAATGTGATATCTTGTAACAATTGTAAGTCGCCCTGGATAAGGGCATCTGCTAAGAAATAAATAATAATAATAATAATAATAAATGGCTTTCTGGGTAATTGAGGGTGCATCTTTGTAAATGCATCTTTATTTGAGGTTTCATTTTTTCCTCAGATTAAGGGTGGGAAATGTGGGCTGCGTCATAAATTCAACAGAATACAGTAATAGTAATTACTGCAGCATAATTGTAATGAATTGTAATTGAACACAATACCAGTGTAATTGTAATTGAACACAATACCAGTGAAATTGTAATTGCATTTTCAGCAAACAGCTCTGCTGTGATTGCAATTGCCCCTGGGTCTGCTAGCTGTCTGTCCCTCATATTAGTTTGATACTGGCACTCTTTTTAAATTTCCACATCATTTTGTATAACATGGCTTGTATCAGATGGAAATTAGAAGCTGTGCTATTTAGTTATTCACAGTTAAATAATGTCTCACATGATGCTGTAAGATGCAAGCTGACCTCAGGGGTGGATATCACAATATCCTATATCTGACATACTGAAGCCTCAGCATGCTATGAAATGTACACAATTTGCATCCTATTATAAGCTGTCGGTATCTCTGCTGCTGATAAAACTATCAAAAAAAAAAAAAAAGAGTCAAGGAGACAAACGCTTCGACTAGTGCCAGCAGGCCATATTTTCAAACCGTTTCTGCCATTCTTTTTTTAATATTTAAAATGTAGTCATCGTCAATGGTTTTTACCCTGGTTTTCTCCCCAATTTGGAATGCCCAACTATTATTTTTATCCCGGTTCACCGCTGCAACCCCCCGGCGACTCGGGAAACGGGTCCTCCGAAACATATTCCTGACAATCTGTCGTTTTTCACACTGCGGATCCACAGTGAAGCCACCAGACCTATAGTGCCGGAGGACAACACAGATCTGAATGGCTCCGCTGCAGACCCGCAGGCGCCCTATCAGCCACAGGGGTCGCTGGTGCGCGGTGAACTGTGGATTCCCCTACCGACCTAAGCCCTCCCTCCCCGGGCGGTGCTCGGCCAATTGTGCGCCGCACCCTCGGAACCCCCGGTCACGGTCGGCAGTGACATAGCCTGGATTCGAAACCGCGATCTCCAGGCTATAGGGCGCGTTCTGCACTCCACGCGGAGCGCCTTTACTGGATTTTTAATCCAAAAAAAAAAATCACGTTAATCTTACAAAATGAAAGGCACCGCAAGAGTGCTTACCTGGAATACAGAACGGAGTTTCCTGGCTTTAGTTTTGTAAAATCAACAGGTGTTTCACCTCTTTCAAAAAATACTTAATTAACAACCCGGCTAGTCGTACCTGCAGCCAGATGGGCATGCTGCTCAGCTCTCTCTCCACTGGGGGTCTCGCTTGGGTGGGGGGGACGTAGCGGCAGGCACGAGCCATCACAGGAACCTCATTGTACGTCCTGTAATACTGCAGAGAGAAACGGGATGGGGGGACATATTACAGTGTGACGCTCCAGGGTGCATGTGCCACTATATCCGGAGATGTAGCTGAGATGTGGTCGTGTCACTGATCCCCTGATCACAGCCTGGCCGTGGCACAGACTCCACAAGGCGCTGGAAGGGTCTGTTATGAATGTTTCACGCAGCCGGGGTGTGATCGTGATGATGAATGTGTCCTTCAATCCTAAACTGGATTACTGAGCCCCTTATTATACTCTTTCTTTGTTTTGTAATTTGAAATTCATTTTTCCTATTTTGCTTCCATTTAAGGAAGTGCCGTCTTCAAACGGCTTCACTTTTCAGCGTGTTGTTTAGCATTATGGGGTGTGATAAACATTAAACGATGATGTCATTTAAAAATGGCGCTCAGGTGAAAAAAAAAAGATTCAAATTGGGAAATTTTAAAATGAGTTTAACTGGATCCGACACACGTGGAAAAACTAACAATGAGGTTTTTCATTTCTAGAAATATATCCACTTAAGGTAAAACAACTTCAATATTACATTTTATTCATCAAGACGCTTGTGTCGTTTCCGAGGGGACATGTTGGAGTGCGACCCCGCAGGAAGTGCTGGCTCACCTTGACGTCGTTGCTGGGAGTGCGGGACAAGCTCAGTTTTCGCAGCCGGATTTGGATCTGCTCAGGAGTCTTTCCCGGGAGCAGGTATTTACTGATGAACTGCCGCGGATACTCCGTCTCAGCAAAGTGCTTCAGCCCGAGGACCAGCAAACTGAGGAGGGGACAACACAGGACAGGAGGGGACAGGGTAGGACAGGGCAGGAGGGGACAGGACAACACAGGGCAGGAGGGGACAGGGTAGGACAGGGCAGGAGGACACAAGGCAGGGTTAAAATGATTGTAGCTGACAATATAATTCCGTGAACGTTCCCCATCACGTGCTACACAAGTGTCAGAGGTGCCGTTTTTGAAAGAAAACATTAACATAGACAAGATTCAAAAATAAAATAAAATAAAGTTATTTTTTTCTCTAAATCTTGTTACCTGGGCTTTGAGCTGCTTTAAGCTTGTCTGGGGAAGCCTAAATGCCAGGCACTGAACAGCCTGCCTCATTCAATTCAAAGCATGTGTATATGCCAGGTAGAGGCAGACTTAGAGAAAACTGACAACAGCTCAGTACTGGAGGAGCAACCGAACCCAGAACCACTCGGAGTGATGGCAAACACCAAGGGGTGTAAACCATCGATTCTAATGCCTTGCTCCCTGCTCCCTGCTCGCTGCAGCCCGGGGTTACCTGTCCTCTCCCTTGGCATAGAAAGTCTTCTGCTTGCGGCTCTTCAACTGGGGGTCCAGGGAGCAGACAGGTAGCAGCTCAGGGTACAGGAACTCCTTTCGGGTCGCCAGCATCCAGGCCACCTTGCAGGGCAGCGTGGGGGCGTCCGTCCCTGTCAACGCACAGATCAATACCCCTAAAAACATGAACCTCAGGGATGGAAATAACACTCCCATTGCCTAGCAGTTTGATCCATTACTGGTTTTACTGTGAGTTTAATAAGACACACCTGAGCTTGTTACCTATACACACTGGGGCTAATCAAGCTGGTAGTAAAACCTGGAATGGGTGACACTGCTGTGCCACTGGAGTCTTATTTCAATCTCTGACCTTACAGTAGAATGGGGTTATTTATTCTGTCAGTCATGCTTTGGTTTCCTGTACATCTTTTTAATGCAGTAATTTATATGAACGAATACTAACATGATTATTTTTGCAATCAAATTCACTTCAAGCAGTGTGCCCCCAGTACAGCTGACTGGTCCCCAGTATCACCCATAACTATTAAAACACTCCATAGTATAACTAAATCTAATTAGTAAAATAACCTAAATTCAGTGGCAGACGTTTTGAATTTGTCAAATTTGAAGACACAGAAAGACTTCTCGTTGAACACGTTTGTCACTGAATTTACATTGAAGACATCGAGAAAGGCTTCTAGTGGAAATGTTTGTTGAAGCGTTACCGGTGGTTTTGACGGCCCTGGTCTTGTGTGGGGAGCCCCCTGGGGGGGTCAGCTCTGGTCTGACGGAGCGGTCGAACTCGTCCAGCAGGCACAGCGCCCCCTGCAGGTTACACGCTCTGAATGCGCTGGTGAACCCGGGGCTCAGGATACAGCAAGCCATCTCTGCGCGGTCCGCAAAGGAGAGCAGCTCACTCTGAGAAAGAGGGGAGAGAAGAGGAGGAAGGGTGAAGAAAATAGGGAGGAAGAGAGAGAAGGTGGGAGAGGTAGGGGAAAGAGATGGAGGAGAAGGGAGAGGGTGGGAGGAAGGACAGGTGAGGGATAATGAACATGCACGCAGGTCAGCCCTGAACAGTTCTATTAAACAGTGAGAATGGAGTGCATTGCCATGGGCTCAGACTCACCAGGAAGAGGCGTGTGGTGGTGGCCTCGCTCTCCAGTCCTGGAACCACACTGGTCAGCATGTGGCACTGGGTCAGCAACTGGACATGCTGCAGAGAGAAAAATAAATAAAAAAAAGAGAGTCAACAGGACTACAGTGAGTACGCCGAGTGCTGCGCTCACCTGTGTGAGTGTGAGAGAGCTCTGGATGGAAGCTGCTCACCTGTGTGAGCGTGGGAGAGCTCTGGATGGAAGCTGCTCACCTGTGTGAGTGTGAGAGAGCTCTGGATGGAAGCTGCTCACCTGTGTGAGTGTGGGAGAGCTCTGGATGGAAGCTGCTCACCTGTGCAAGTGTGGGAGAGCTCTGGATGGAAGCTGCTCACCTGTGTGAGTGTGAGAGAGCTCTGGATGGAAGCAGCTCACCTGTGTGAGTGTGGGAGAGCTCTGGATGGAAGCTGCTCACCTGTGTGAGTGTGAGAGAGCTCCGGATGGAAGCAGCTCACCTGTTTGAGCGTGGGAGAGCTCTGGATGGAAGCTGCTCACCTGTGCGAGTGTGGGAGAGCTCTGGATGGAAGCTGCTCACCTGCGTGAGTGTGGGAGAGCTCTGGATGGAAGCTGCTCACCTGTGCAAGTGTGGGAGAGCTCCGGATGGAAGCTGCTCACCTGTGCGAGTGTGGGAGAGCTCTGGATGGAAGCTGCTCACCTGCGTGAGTATGTGAGAGCTCTGGATGGAAGCTGCTCACCTGCGTGAGTATGTGAGAGCTCTGGATGGAAGCTGCTCACCTGTGTGAGTGTGAGAGAGCTCCGGATGGAAGCTGCTCACCTGTGTGAGCGTGGGAGAGCTCTGGATGGAAGCTGCTCACCTGTGCGAGTGTGGGAGAGCTCTGGGTGGAAGCTGCTCACCTGCGTGAGTATGTGAGAGCTCTGGATGGAAGCTGCTCACCTGTGTGAGTGTGGGAGAGCTCTGGATGGAAGCTGCTCACCTGTGTGAGTGTGGGAGAGCTCTCTATAGAAGCTGCTCACCTGTGTGAGTGTGGGAGAGCTCTCTATAGAAGCTGCTCACCTGTGTGAGTGTGGGAGAGCTCTGGATGGAAGCTGCTCACCTGTTGCATCTGCTGCTGCAGGTGTAGTTTCTGGCGCTGGCTCAGGCAGAGGGGCTGGGGTGTGTGAGGGCGGGGAAGAGGGTGCGGGGGTGGAGGGGGGGGCCGGGGGGGAGATGCAGCCTCCACTCGCACCCCCGCCATGGCTCTGCGCTGCCGCAGTGCCTCCAACTGCTCCCTGACAGTGCGGTGACGCTCACTCAGCATGATGGACAGGGGCTCCTCAAACCTGAACGCAGAGGCACAGACACAGACACAGACACCCAGGCACAGAGACACAAACACACAAAGACACAGTGAGGGTTGTTAAGTTTCCATTTCATTTCTACATAACTTTAAAGGAGCAAGCACAAGGGAGGCAAGCGTGACCAAGACATGGGGGTGGCGGAGCTGCTGAAAATACTCTCTCTCTCTGTATATACAGTACATGCTCATGCACGTCAGTTTACCACTTACCCATGCCAACACCCCCACTCTCTGCAATTAAAATCTATTCAATTAGTTTAATTAGACTTTATATATATATATATATATATATATATATATATATATATATATATATATTATATAGATATATACACATGTTGTAATATTTTACTTCAAAAGGAGGCATGACGTCAGTGTATTTTTTTGGGTGGTGGGACACAGTACCCACCACCCCCCTTCTCAATCCATGATGCATCTCCACTCACACGCAGACGGTGCTGCTAGTCGCGTGGTCTACACCTGAGCCCAATTATCCAGTCCTGGATTAATTATTAACTCATTATGATTGATGGTGGATAATGACACCAATTAGAGCCGCAGCTCTGCTGTAGCCATAGCTCCGGTTCCCATTCAAACACACAGGTTTAAAATACAAAATAATTAACTCTTCAAAGCACTTAAACAGAATAGTTCCACAAATCTTAGCTGTTTTGAAAGAAACTCAAGTGAACTTATTTACTTTTCTGACTGGTGCTCTTTTCATTTACCCAAGAACTCTCTATCCATCCAGTCCAAAATGATTTCAAGCTTACAGAGTCTCGTTGCCTCACATCGCTGCAATTAAACAATGAATGAATGAATGAATGAATAAATAAATAAATAAATAAAAGGAGGATCTGAAAGCTTATCCTTAAGGGCTTGCTTTTCATCTAAAGGGAAACAAGCCCAGCGGATGAGCCTGAGGGTTTGTGTGCTGGTGGACAAGGGGAGGCAATGCAGGCTGGGCGGAGTCCTGCTCCTCTCCTCGCCTATCTGTGTTTGTGATCTCAGCTGCAGCTGGGCTGGCAGCGTGGACTTTACTGAGGCCTGTCAACACGCGCCCCAGCTACTCTGAGAAATGCACGTCCTCAGGATCACTCACAGACACACACACACTGGTGTCTCACACACACTCCCAGTGTCACACACACACCCTCACACTGTGTCACTCAAACACACACACAAG
>NC_081223.1:10387925-10417050 GCF_902713425.1 Acipenser ruthenus
GTGTGTACAGACTGGTATCAATACACTTACTGGTGTGTACAGACTGGTCTCAATACACTTACTGGTGCGTACAGACTGGTCTCAATACACTTACTGGTGCGTACAGACTGGTCTCAATACACTTACTGGTGCGTACAGACTGGTCTCAATACACTTACTGGTGTGTACAGACTGGTCTCAATACACTTACTGGTGTGTACAGACTGGTCTCAATACACTTACTGGTGTGTACAGACTGGTCTCAATACACTTACTGGTGTGTACAGACTGGTCTCAATACACTTACTGGTGTGTACAGACTGGTCTCAATACACTTACTGGTGTGTACAGACTGGTCTCAGTACACTTACTGGTGTGTACAGACTGGTCTCAATACACTTACTGGTGTGTACAGACTGGTCTCAATACACTTACTGGTGATGCGTACGGCCCGGTCATTACGGAAGTCCTCTTGGTCTGGCTCGTCCATGTCTTCCAGGAAGTTGTATTCAGGGTCATCATCGTCATCAGCTTCCTCTACAGACAGGAAATGGACAACACCCAGTCAAACAACTTGTGAAATCATCAAACATTGTTAGATATGGATGCAAGCTCGGTCAAGACTGATCGCCTTTCAAAACTGCAGTCCTGCATACAAGTCTAAGAAAGAGAACCCTCTCAACACTGCAGAGCGCTCTAGCAGTATAGGAAAGAGAACTCCCCTCTCGACACTGCAGAGCGCTCTAGCAGTATAGGAAAGAGAACTCCCCTCTCAACACTGCAGAGCGCTCTAGCAGTATAGGAAAGAGAACTCCACTCTCAACACTGCAGAGCGCTCTAGCAGTATAGGAAAGAGAGCTCCACTCTCAACACTGCAGAGCGCTCTAGCAGTATAGGAAAGAGAGCTCCACTCTCAACACTGCAGAGCGCTCTAGCAGTATAGGAAAGAGAACTCCACTCTCAACACTGCAGAGCGCTCTAGCAGTATAGGAAAGAGAACTCCCCTCTCGACACTGCAGAGCGCTCTAGCAGTATAGGAAAGAGAACTCCCCTCTCAACACTGCAGAGCGCTCTAGCAGTATAGGAAAGAGAGCTCCACTCTCAACACTGCAGAGCGCTCTAGCAGTATAGGAAAGAGAGCTCCACTCTCAACACTGCAGAGCGCTCTAGCAGTATAGGAAAGAGAACTCCACTCTCAACACTGCAGAGCGCTCTAGCAGTATAGGAAAGAGAACTCCCCTCTCGACACTGCAGAGCGCTCTAGCAGTATAGGAAAGAGAACTCCACTCTCGACACTGCAGAGCGCTCTAGCAGTATAGGAAAGAGAACTCCCCTCTCGACACTGCAGAGCGCTCTAGCAGTATAGGAAAGAGAACTCCACTCTCAACACTGCAGAGCGCTCTAGCAGTATAGGAAAGAGAACTCCACTCTCAACACTGCAGAGCGCTCTAGCAGTATAGGAAAGAGAGCTTCACTCTCAACACTGCAGAGCGCTCTAGCAGTATAGGAAAGAGAACTCCACTCAACACTGCATACAAAGAGTGCGAGAGAAAGCACACTCTCAACTTGGTCAGAGGGAGCCACCGAACACTTTCGAATAAATTAGAAGTCATAAATAAAAATGTAAAAAAAAAAAATTTTTTAAAAAGACATGAAGCTGGTATTAAAGCACTTAATTTGTTTCTATAGTGCTTGTTGTGGTTTTCTCTGTCATTGACATTCCTAGGGCGAGATCTCCACACTCAGCAGCTTTAGAAGTGTCATTGGTGCTAACAGGTTCCAATGACATCAGAGATCTGAGCACTGTCATTAGCGAGAGCACGTTGACGAGACAAACAACCTTGGAGTTTGCTCTGTTGTTACTTGAGCAGACTCTCCTAGTACATTCTGTCCTGCTTGCTAAAGGGGTGAGCACGGCTTCAAACTCCCATCCCTCTGTTCTGTAGCCATTAGGAGCTAATACAGTGCTTTGAGAGGAACAGCAAACACGGCTCAATTTCTCGTTCTTAATTCTGTTAAAAGCCTTTTACACTCTGTGTGATGGGCTCACTCTCTCTTTTACACTCTGTGCGGTGGCCAAACCTTGGGTTTTTAATAGTTTTCATTGAATTTCTAGGTGTTTAGTAAAGTAATGAAGGACCTCCCTGCGATCAGTATTGTGTTATAAGACAGCTGATTTAATAAACAGTTTGTTTTGGTATCCCTGCCCCACACGGAGGGTCTTTCACTGCTCCATACACAGCGTCTTTAACCCCTTCATCGCCTCCCTCACCTTCATTCTCCACCTCTGATGTCATCAGCCCGCGCAGCCAGCCCTGCCACTCTCGATCCTCATTGGTTCCCGTCTCGTACATGTCAGGCGTGATGTCAGGGGCCTGTAGCTCCGCCTCCAGCTGCCCCAGGGGTATGTCCTTCAGGGGGCGTTTGGAGCGGGTCCGAAGCGCGATCAGACTATCGACCATCGCCTGCGTGAGAGAGAAAGAGAGAGATCCGACAGTGTAGTGTATTACCTGTGTGTGTGTGTCAGTATGTTAGTGTTTTACCTGTGTGTCAGTGTCAGTATGGGTTAGTGTATTACCTGTGTGTGTCAGTATGGGTTAGTGTTTTACCTGCAGGGGGTCCATGCACACCGGGCTCAAGGCCAGCTCCTCCTCCACTGCGTGGAGCTTCTCCATGAAGCTGCAGTCCTGGGTCTGCCTGGCCGGCTTCGGGGAGCCTGGCTGGGTCTTGGCTGGTTTGGGAGGGGGTGGGGGACCCATGGGGACCACTTCCACACTCAGGTGCCTCTGCTGGGGGGCCACAGGACACTCGCCCTGGGAACAGGAAGATCAGGAACTCAGCAACACCACAGTTACATAAAAGTTTAAAAATATTTACCATCACCCAGACCTGATTACCACGATAAAATGAATGGAATAAATCCAATGACAAAAGGAAGAGATGGCACAGCAGATATTGAGAAAGGCTTCTAGTCAAAACTGTTATTGAATTAAGTTTATTTTAGTATTTCCATATCAAAACTCCCCAGGACAGATTCAAGCTCTCCCAGGTACGGGCTCAGTGATTCAGGCTGTCCTGTCTCAGGTAACGGCTCAGTGATTCAGGCTGTCCTGTCTCAGGTAAGGGGCTCAGTGATTCAGGTTGTCCTGTCTCAGGTAACGGCTCAGTGATTCAGGCTGTCCTGTCTCAGGTAAGGGGCTCAGTGATTCAGGTTGTCCTGTCTCAGGTAACGGCTCAGTGATTCAGGCTGTCCTGTCTCAGGTAAGGGGCTCAGTGATTCAGGCTCTGTCTCAGGTAACGGCTCAGTGATTCAGGCTGTCCTGTCTCAGGTAAGGGGCTCAGTGATTCAGGCTCTGTCTCAGGTACGGGCTCAGTGAATCAGACGGTCCTGTCTCAGGTAACGGCTCACCTGCTGGGTGGGGCTGTAGCTGCACTCCTCGTCCCCCGACTCAAAGGGGGTGCGGGGTCGGCGCCCCCCCCTGGGGGAGGAGGCTGTGCTCTCGACATCACTCTCCTGGAACGTCTAAAACAACAACACAACAAGTAGCACGTATTAACACACACAGACCAGGGATGGAAAAGAACACTCCCATTGCACAGCAGTTTGATAGTGCTGCAGGAAACCATTAATCAGATCAAGCTCTCCATAGATGAGGATCGTTGGTGCTGATCAGGCTAATTTACCCTTCAGAGTGAAACAAGCAAAGAAACAGCTGCTTGGGTTTGTGGTGATCGCTGTTCTCCACAGAGCAAGAAAACAGCGATCGTCACAAACCCAAGCAGCTGTTTCTTCACTCGTTTCACTTGGACTGGCAAATTAACCCGATCGACACCAGCAACCCGCACCTGTGGAGATCTTCATCTGAATAATCAAACCATGATTTCGTGCAGGACTACAGTGTGATCCATTCCTGGTTTTACTGTGAGTTTAACATGACACACCTGAGCTTGTGACCAATACACTGGGGCTAATCAAGCTCGTAGTAAAACCTGGAATGGGTGACACTGCTGTGCAGTAGCAGTTTTCAGAAATCCGAAAGTCACGCTGGGAGCTGTATCCCGCCCCTCACCTCCTCGGCTGTCTCGTCATCCTCTTCCTCGTCTGGACAGTACTCTTCATCAGAGGAGTCTTCGTCCTCCAGAGGGATGTCCACAAACTGGGGCGGCTGGAACCAGGACACAAGGGCAGTCACACGACACACACTGAGACTGCTGTCTGTTACAACACACACCCGCACCACTACACAGTTACACACACCAGCAACGCTACACAGTTACACACACTGAGACTGCTGTCTGTTACAACACACACCCGCACCACTACACTGTTACACACACCAGCAACGCTACACAGTTACACACACTGAGACTGCTGTCTGTTACAACACACACCAGCACCACTACACAGTTACACACACACCAGCAACGCTACACAGTTACACACACGGAGACTGCTGTCTGTTACAACACACACCCGCACCACTACACAGTTACACACACCAGCAACGCTACACAGTTACACACACTGAGACTGCTGTCTGTTAAAACACACACCAGCACCACTACACAGTTACACACACCAGCAACGCTACACAGTTACACACACTGAGACTGCTGTCTGTTACAACACACACCCGCACCACTACACAGTTACACACACCAGCAACGCTACACAGTTACACACACTGAGACTGCTGTCTGTTACAACACACACCAGCACCACTACACAGTTACACACACCCGCACCACTACACAGTTACACACACCAGCAACGCTACACAGTTACACACACTGAGACTGCTGTCTGTTACAACACACACCCGCACCACTACACAGTTACACACACTGGCACTGCTACACACAGATACACACACCGGCACTGCTACACACAGATACACACACTGGCACTGCTACACACACTGGCACCGCTACACACAGATACACACACCGGCACTGCTACACACAGATACACACACTGGCACTGCTATACACACTGGCACTGCTACACACAGTTACACACACCGGCACTGCTACACACAGTTACACACACCGGCACTGCTACACACAGTTACACACACCGGCACTACTGTCTGATTAAACAGCATGGAAAGTCACATTACCTTTACTTCATTGGATTTCTTGATTGGAGAAATATTCCATGTAGGGATCACCTGAAAACACAGGCTTGTTATTGTATCGACATATCTACTGCATCAGAGCGTTTGCATCAGATGGAAAAGGAGTCACCTTGAGATTAGCTTTACTGCTCAATTATTCTTATTTAACAATAATTAGGGGTGTTGGTGTGCTGTGTAAGATACAAGATGGCTTTGGACATCAGCTGGTATCGCACAGCACACGCAGATGCACACACATAGGTACTGTGGCAGGGCGAGAGCCCTGTCTGTGTAATTAGCGTGTGTTCACTGCGTGGGTGGTAATTTAGTCGTGCATGGGAGAGGAGTAATGGCAATAGGGCTAAAAGACTACATGGCCCAGAATCCTTCAGGGCTAAATGGGACACACCTGGGTGCACTGGGGGATGGTTTGATTGAATTATTGCTTGAGTGTTTGTAATTCGCGTGTCTGTAAGCCTGTCTTTGTCTGTGATGGTGGTGGGTTGAAGTAGGTGTCTGGGTCTGCTGTTGAAGGGGGCAAAAGAGCCTGAGCAGAAAGAGGCTCCGTTACAATACATATAGATACACAGATAGATAGATAGATTCATGCATACACTGACACACACAAAAGCTCACTGACGTCAGAGAAGCACTCAAACTCACCACTCCCTTCTCCACAACCTCCTTTAGTTTGGACCGGGTCATCTTTGGTTCCTGAGGCAAAAAAATGAAATAAGTCACAAGATCAGCTGCTCATCAACCTTGTAACAGATGTCTTTGCAAAGCTCCATCACAATCAGACAGGCGGTCCTCAACGCAAAATCTTAGCGATGCCACATTTTGAACGCTAATCCAGATTCAATGTTGTGTTCAGGAATGCCCGTACCAAGTCTGATCACACGTACATGGAAGCGTTATTTATTATTTTTTCCTAAACTGACAGTACTGTACGATGAAGAATAAAACACACACAGCACAAACGGCTCTTATGCACTAGAAAAAACAGACATGTACTCACGAACATGGGCATGTCCTCCGTGTCGCTGATCGCTGCTTTCATCATCGCGACGACATGCTCGTTCGTGATCACCTCCTGCAGGGGAGCGAGGGCACAGGTGAGCAGAGGAGGGGGCTCAGGGGAGCAGAGAAGGGGGCTCAGGGGAGCAGAGAAGGGGGCTCAGGGGAGCAGAGGGGGGGCTCAGGGGAGCAGAGGAGGGGGCTCAGGGGAGCAGAGGAGGGGGCTCAGGGGAGCAGAGAAGGGGGCTCAGGGGAGCAGAGAAGGGGGCTCAGGGGAGCAGAGAAGGGGGCTCAGGGGAGCAGAGGAGGGGGCTCAGGGGAGCAGAGGAGGGGGCTCAGGGGAGCAGAGGAGGGGCTCAGGGGAGCAGAGGAGGGGGCTCAGAGGAGCAGAGGGGGGGCTCAGGGGAGCAGAGGGGGAGCAGAAGGTGGGCTCAGGGGAGCAGAAGGGGGGGCTCAGTGGAACAGAGGGGGGGCTCAGGGGAGCAGAGGGGGAGCAGAAGGTGGGCTCAGGGGAGCAGAAGGGGGGGCTCAGTGGAACAGAGGGGTGGCTCAGGGGAGCAGAGGGGGGGCTCAGGGGAGCAGGAGAATGATCAGGAGTTTGAGCAGGGTTAGAAACTCACACTAGTCCAGTTAGTTCTGTTTTTTTTTCTCTCAGTTAAGTATATTACTGAAATGATCAGGAGCCAACTGTGACTCATCATGCTGTGATGAAGTGCGAACATTCATTTCAGACCTACCAGGGGCCTGACTCTTCAAACCCCTGGCACCAACCTGATCATTTCAATAACATACCTGAACAAGGGGAGTTCTGAACCCCAGGACTGGGTGCTGAAAGGCTAGTGAGAATTTCTAACCCTGACACGTCTGCAGCTGCTGGAAAACATACAGGCTCCAGTTGTCAAACAGACACACTCGTCTACAAACACAGACACTCAGGAACGGCTAGCTGTCATTCTGCAGACTTTGCGTTGACTCTCAGAGTGCAGATGGGCTATTTTTAAACTGCTCACGCTGTCTGCACAATTACTTCTGTTGCAATGAGAGACACCCTACACACAAGGCTTTAACAAACAAATCACAATAAAAGACTGAGGAACTGCTATTAAATATAAAGCACTGTTTTTTTATCTTTAGAACTGTGTTGTCGTTAGGGGGTGTTACGATTCACAGTGCATCGATGAATCAGGACACTTTCTTTACATGATGTATCGTATCTTATCGCAACAGTGGTATGCATCATTTGCATCAAGATACAAGAACATTGCAGCTCACCAAATGGTTGTTGAATAAAGAATAAGTGCTTTTTTTATAGTTGGAAATGAATACATACCCTCCCAGTCTCGTTTCATTTTAGTATTTTAACAAAATGGTCCATCGTCAGGGCAGTGGTGTGATCAGGACTCGCGTGAATGAGAGAGCAGTGTCGGGGCAGTGGTGTGATCAGGACTCGCGTGAATGAGAGAGCAGTGTCAGGGCAGTGGTGTGATCAGGACTCGCGTGAATGAGAGAGCAGTGTCAGGGCAGTGGTGTGATCAGGACTCACGTGAATGAGAGAGCAGTGTCGGGGCAGTGGTGTGATCAGGACTCGCGTGAATGAGAGAGCAGTGTCAGGGCAGTGGTGTGATCAGGACTCGCGTGAATGAGAGAGCAGTGTCGGGGCAGTGGTGTGATCAGGACTCGCGTGAATGAGAGAGCAGTGTCGGGGCAGTGGTGTGATCAGGACTCGCGTGAATGAGAGAGCAGTGTCGGGGCAGTGGTGTGATCAGGACTCACGTGAATGAGAGAGCAGTGTCGGGGCAGTGGTGTGATCAGGACTCGCGTGAATGAGAGAGCAGTGTCAGGGCAGTGGTGTGATCAGGACTCGCGTGAATGAGAGAGCAGTGTCGGGGCAGTGGTGTGATCAGGACTCGCGTGAATGAGAGAGCAGTGTCAGGGCAGTGGTGTGATCAGGACTCACGTGAATGAGAGAGCAGTGTCGGGGCAGTGGTGTGATCAGGACTCGCGTGAATGAGAGAGCAGTGTCAGGGCAGTGGTGTGATCAGGACTCGCGTGAATGAGAGAGCAGTGTCGGGGCAGTGGTGTGATCAGGACTCGCGTGAATGAGAGAGCAGTGTCGGGGCAGTGGTGTGATCAGGACTCGCGTGAATGAGAGAGCAGTGTCAGGGCAGTGGTGTGATCAGGACTCGCGTGAATGAGAGAGCAGTGTCAGGGCAGTGGCGTGATCAGGACTCGCGTGAATGAGAGAGCAGTGTCAGGGCAGTGGTGTGATCAGGACTCGCGTGAATGAGAGAGCAGTGTCGGGGCAGTGGTGTGATCAGGACTCGCGTGAATGAGAGAGCAGTGTCAGGGCAGTGGTGTGATCAGGACTCACGTGAATGAGAGAGCAGTGTCAGGGCAGTGGTGTGATCAGGACTCACGTGAATGAGAGAGCAGTGTCGGGGCAGTGGTGTGATCAGGACTCACGTGAATGATGTTCCTCACGTTGATAGTGGTCAGGTTGTGCTGCTTGGCCTGTGACTCCAGGTCTCTGTCCAGCTGCCCCCCGACCTCGATTTCACAGTCTGGGGGGGCTGCCGGCGCCGCTCCCTCCCCCCTCTTCCTCTTCACACCCTTCCGCTTCCTCCTCCTGCCACCCCCCTCTCCGCTCTCCTCTCCATCTGGTGGGAAACACAACAACAGCTCGAAGCTGAAAAAAATCCCACTCCCTTTCACAAGCTGAGCTGGGATCAGCTACGGCCTGATAGGAAACTCATAATGATTTAAACGGTTCCTTACCCAGAGTGATGACCAGGCCGAACTCCCCGTCCTCCTCCCCTTCCACCTCTAGGGGGCACTCCTCTGACACTGCGGGGGGATCCCTGTGACATGAAGAACCTGAGAGGGACAGGAGAGGGGGACAGAGACAGTATGGAGGCAGGAGTGAGCACTGAACAGCAGTGTCAGGCCTCAGCTTTAACCACTAGGCCACACCCTCCCTCCCAGTCCCTCAGCTCTAACCACTAGGCCACCCCCTCCCTCCCAGTCCCTCAGCTCTAACCACTACCCCCCCTTACCTGCCAACTCTGATTCTTTGGTGCGAGTCTGGCTTTGACCTTTGACCCTTGGGGACAGCTTCTGTGGCGAGGATGTTTCTGGGGTGTTCCCCTGGCCCCGCCCCTTTGTCCCCTCAGCACAGGGTTCTGCAGTTGACGTGGAGATCTTCTTCTCGGGGGGGCGGGGTGGGGGTGCAGGCAGGGGCTGCAGTTTGGAGTCCTGTGCACTGAGGGATGCTGGGGGGCGTGGGCAGTCTGGTGCTCTGAGGGATGCTGGGGGGCGTGGGCAGTCTGGTGCTCTGAGGGATGCTGGGGAGCGTGAGTAGTCTGGTGCACTGAGGGATGCTGGGGGGCGTGGGCAGTCTGGTGCACTGAGGGATGCTGGGGGTCGTGAGCAGTCTGGTGCACTGAGGGATGCTGGGGGTCGTGGGCAGTCTGGTGCACTGAGGGATGCTGGGGGTCGTGAGCAGTCTGGTGCACTGAGGGATGCTGGGGGGCGTGAGCAGTCTGGTGCACTGAGGGATGCTGGGGGTCGTGGGCAGTCTGGTGCTCTGAGGGATGCTGGGGGGCGTGGGCAGTCTGGTGCACTGAGGGATGCTGGGGGTCGTGAGCAGTCTGGTGCTCTGAGGGATGCTGGGGGTTGTGAGCAGTCTGGTGCTCTGAGGGATGCTGGGGGTCGTGGGCAGTCTGGTGCTCTGAGGGATGCTGGGGGGCGTGGGCAGTCTGGTGCTCTGAGGGATGCTGGGGGGCGTGGGCAGTCTGGTGCTTTGAGGGATGCTGGGGGTCGTGGGCAGTCTGGTGCTCTGAGGGATGCTGGGGGTTGTGGGCAGTCTGGTGCTCTGAGGGATGCTGGGGGGCGTGGGCAGTCTGGTGCTCTGAGGGATGCTGGGGGGCGTGGGCAGTCTGGTGCACTGAGGGATGCTGGGGGGCGTGGGCAGTCTGGTGCACTGAGGGATGCTGGGGGGCGTGGGCAGTCTGGTGCTCTGAGGGATGCTGGGGGGCGTGAGCAGTCTGGTGCACTGAGGGATGCTGGGGGTCGTGGGCAGTCTGGTGCACTGAGGGATGCTGGGGGTCGTGAGCAGTCTGGTGCTCTGAGGGATGCTGGGGAGCGTGGGCAGTCTGGTGCACTGAGGGATGCTGGGGGGCGTGGGCAGTCTGGTGCACTGAGGGATGCTGGGGGGCGTGAGCAGTCTGGTGCACTGAGGGATGCTGGGGGTCGTGAGCAGTCTGGTGCTCTGAGGGATGCTGGGGAGCGTGGGCAGTCTGGTGCTCTGAGGGATGCTGGGGGGCGTGGGCAGTCCTCTTTCCTGCTGCTTTTAGGCTGGGTCTGTGACTGTTCTGGAGCAGAGGATTTCCTTTTCTTAAAGGGCACCATTCTCACCGGAGACCTGTGGATGGATTTAAAGAAGCAGCTAATATACCCAAGCCTGGTTTTGTGAGTGTAGATGTACCTGTGACAAACAAGCTACTGTAGAAGTAAGGCTGTATTTTTTCATAATTATGACAGATTGCACGATTTCTGTGAAATGTACCCATTACCATGTAAAGATCGCCCTGTCCAGTACAAGAAGGGGGCATTTCATACGTCTGTCGTCATTTTTATTGATTTATTTTTGTTTTTTGTTTTGTTTGATAATTCACTGATGGTGAAAATAAAATGTCTTTAAAAGGTGGGCATAAAAAATGAAATATTCTACAATTCAGCACCTACGGTTGTTCAAGCAACATTTAAATACTTAGGAAGATTTGTTTTGAAAAAAAAAGATACATTTTGAATGCTACAACACGCTTTTTATATTAAAAAAAAAGGTGTACTAATATTATGTTTGATCGTGAAATTTTTAGACCAGGAAGAGCCATGACATTTTCTACCATGAGAAACGTACAGGTCATCGAAGTGTGGGGAAGACTGGTGCACAATCCAGTTATAGAGTTGTTTTGTGTGTGCGTGAAGCGCTATAGAAATGTGAACTGTTGTTTCTGAGCGTGACGGACAGACACGATGGGCAGCAGTGTGGAGTAGTGGTTAGGGCTCTGGATTCTTGACCGGAGGGTCGTGGGTTCAAATCCCGGTGGGGACACTGCTGCTGTACCCTTGAGCAAGGTACTTTACCTAGATTGCTCCAGTAAAAACCCAACTGTATAAATGGGTAATTGTATGTAAAAAATAATGTGTTATCTTGTAACAATTGTAAGTCGCCCTGGATAAGGGCGTCAGCTAAGAAATAGATAATAATAATAATAACACGATCAGCGTACAAGCCGCCACAGCTTCCAAGCAATGCCTGTTTGAATCTTCGATGATTTATCCCGATGCTGCAGTACTGCAGGTTTCCCAGGCGAGCCGAAGCAACGAAGCATTCGGAGCCTGCGCGAGATGAGACGGTAAAGTGCATCTGTGTTGCTGATTGTAGTCAAGGCAGCAGATCAAAAGCAAGGCAGCTTCTAATTTGAGATGCTTTATAACTTGGCCTGGAGGTCAGCAGCTCGCTGTGCAAACACCAGAGTTACGCAGGTTTCTCAGCACAGGAAACTGGGAGTTTTATTGGCAGAGATATCAAGCCTCTTGCATCTGTCACTTGCGTGGACGACGAACGCTAACGAGAAAAAAAATCAACAGGTGAAATGTAATAAAAACGACAGCACTGTACCCAGCAACGCTATTCAACTGCAAAACAGCTCTTTAAATTTCACATCCAAAGTGTTTTGAGGGCTTCAAACCTACCATTACCTTGATTACAGCAATACAAATCTCTTTTTGCATGAAAGGAGAAGAAATCAAATGTGGGGATGAAAATTAGACCCCCGTTGCACAGCGGTTTGATCCATTCCTGGTTTTACTAAGAGTTTAATAAGACACACCTGCGCTTGTTACCTGTACACTGTGGCTGATCAAGCTGGTCGTAAAATCTGGTATGGGTGAGACTGCTGTGCAATAGCAGCCTTATTTCCATCCCTAAAATACAGATCTGTTAGACTAGCGGTTCTCAAACTGGGGCGGGCAAAGGTTGACCAGGGAAACGTCTCATTTGTGCACGCATTTAATAGTCAGGGAAGACTGTTCCTTCACATGAAAATCTACCTTCACTGCAGTCATGTTTTTAGCTGGGTCCCTTTTCTCCTTTTAAGGAGTTCCCCCCAAACAAAGTCAGAGACAGACTGCGCAATAGAGATGCACAAACCAATTATTCAACAAGTCACTTAGACTGCCTGTGCCAGGGTGAAGGATGGCGAGAGGAGTGAAATCTGGCCTCCTAACGTGGAGACGGTAGGTTTTATAGATAACTCTTAATCAATCAGTTTCTAAAGACTTGGAACAATTTGACTAGTTAAGCTGTCATTTTATAGTAGTAATTTATTCAATAAAGTAATTTAGAGATCATGTGGAGCAAAAACCTGCACACCCTGCAGCGCTCCAGGATCAGAGCTGACCGCTCCTGATTTAATTGAACGATGGACTGCTGTTCAGAGACACACACAACTGGCTGTTCCAGACAGAGGCACAGCCTATAAATCAGCTGCAGTGTACGCAGGCTTTGATAATGCCACTTGTACAGAAAGCCTTTCTGTACAATTTAACTAACGCAAGTTTTCAGATCTTTCTAAAAAAGACTTCCGGTGTGTCACTGTTACTTTAAACAGTGGATCTAAAGAATCAGTCAGATGCTTCTGAATATGGAGGAAGGGGAAGTGGTTTAGACGCTGGTCATTTATGGATAGGGCGGTATTTTTTTTTCAAAGTACAAATAGCTTATTTCACCGTCTAAAAATAGGTATTATTTCACGCTTAAACACACTATGTATTAAAGCAAAAAATATATACATTAGTTGCGCTGTCTCATTCAAAATGGATCATTTTCTGTAGAGTTATTACACAAGAAATGTTCCGAATTCCAACCTGAAAAACAGTACAGGCTAAACTGTCCCCTTTTTAAAGGCATTAACACATGAAATGTCCCCTTTTTGTACTGGGCAGGCTGATCTTTAGCAGAAATAGTTCAATCTTTGATGCAGCTGGTGTCTTTTTTGCTGAAGCAAACTAAACCGTCTGTCAGGTTAATACATTCACTCTAACTGGTAGTGCGTCAGACAGGCAAACACTTGCTGTATTTTTTTAAGAGATAAAAATATGAATATTTACACTATTCTTTCAGAAATTGGGAATTTTCACAGGGAAATGCATATTACACAGCAGTGGGGGAAATCTCACAGAAATCAGGAAATCAGTGCAAAAAACAGAGCCTTATCATTCTCTCACTGGAGTATTTAAAGTATTTAAACATGTCAGAGCTCTCTAACTCCGTGTTTCCCAACCCTGGTCCTGGGGGGACCCCTCTGTGTGTCTGCTGGTTTTCATTCCAAATGAGCTCTCAATTCTTTAACTAGACCCTTCATTGAACTGATAGCTTGTTTAATTTGACTTTTGTAATCGCACAGTTGCAGATTTCACGTCACTTATACAAGGTTATAGCGAACTTGAACCCTGCCACTGTTTTGAGAGCTGTAAACAATTACAAAGGGTCGAATTAAGCAAATGATCAGTTCAATGAAGGGTCTCGTTCTGTAATTTGAGAGCTCATTTGGAATTAGAACCAGCAGACACGGGGAGGGGGAGGAGGGGGGGGGGGGAGAGGGGGGGGAGAGGGAGAGAGTGGGGGGAGGGGGGGGAGAGGGGGGAGGGGGAGGGGGAGAGGGGGGGGTTGGGAGAGGGGAGGGGGAGAGGGAGAGAGGGGGGAGAGGGAGAGGGGGGAGAGGGGAGAGGGGAGAGGGGAGGGAGGGGAGAGGGGAGGGAGAGAGAGGGGGGAGGAGGGGGAGGGGAGAGGGGAGGGGGGATGGGGGAGAGGGGAGGAGGAGAGGGAGAGGGAGAGAGGGGGGGAGAGGGAGAGGGGGGAGAGGGGAGAGGGGAGGGAGAGAGAGGGGGGGAGGAGAGAGAGGGGGGGAGGAGGGGAGGGGAGGGGAGGGGGAGGGGGGAGAGGGGAGGAGGGGAGGGGAGGGGGTCACTGCTATAAGTTACCAAAATTTAAAATATTGCATAATGTTTTATACTGTGCAGTTGTCTTTGTTTGTTTTCAGAATGGACGCGACACTGCTGAGTTGAGTCATTAGTACGAAAGCAAACTATATTTTAGAAGCACAACATTTTAGATAATTTTTGGTTTCGAAGTTAAAATTTCTGAGAGACGCCAACAGCAGCCTAAAAAAAGTCGTTTTCTAAACTCGATTTAACAATATCCACAAACAAACAGCACTGGCGGGTACAGACTCCCGTTGCATAGCGGTCTGAATCCACGCCAGGTTTTACTGTGGGTTTCATAAGACGCGCATGAGCTTGTTAACGAGACACAGCACACAAATTCAATTGAAAACCTGGAACAGGGAAACCGCTCCTTGAATAAAAAAAACTGCCGCCCTGACATGAAATATAATGAATTCTGCTGGAACTCGCTCGAAGCAGGACTGTAAGCGCGACATATAAAAACAGACATTGCAATACGTTAAATACTAACCAACGCGGTGCCCAGATTCAGCGAAGCAGATGCCTTTAGCTGCAGCAGAAACAACGACGATCGAGCCGAGAAACTCAAACTCACAATCCTGCCTTCAAATCCGCACAACAGACGCGCGTCCTCGCCTCGCTGCAGCCTCGGACTCTAGTGCCTCACGGGTGCGCGGCGTTTGCACGCCACGAGCGGATTTTCCCACTGCAATTCGCATGCCCTGGTTTCACAGTTTCGGGTTTTGTTATTGTTGTGAATTTTCACGAAAAAGGCAAGTTTCCCTCCAGGAATACCATTCGACCGAGCACTTCCGGTGTCACACCGAAACCTTCCCGGGCAGACCGGAACTCCTAGGAGGCCGGGAAGGTCCTCTAGTCCCTCCCCATGCAACTCACGCTACAGAAAACTTAGTTCCGCTTGTCGTATCAGCAGAGGCGTGTTGGTCGATATTTTGGAGCGCGGTTTCTTGACGAATGCTGAACACAGTTAGTTCGGCATGTGGTACCAGTGGCGTGTTTTAATTAAAATAAGACGACTAGCATTCGAATCAACACCAATGCATTTCCAGTAACCCGACATTTCAGATATAGGCGGCTGTGTGGTCCAGTGGTTAAATAAAAGGGCTTATAACCAGGAGGTCCCCGGTTCAAATCCCCCCTCAGCCACTGACTCATTGTGTGACCCTGAGCAAGTCACTTAACCTCCTTGTGCTCCGTCTTTCAGGTGAGATGTAATTGTAAGTGACTCTGCAGCTGATGCATAGTTCACACACCCTAGTCTCTGTAAGTCGCCTTGGATAAAAGCGTCTGCTAAATAAACAAATAATAATAATTTCAACTATAAGCACACTGCTGAAGACAGGTCACCATCCGTGGGGTCAGTCAGTGCTGAGGAACACACGTGCTGCTCGGAAACAAAGGGAACGCGAGTTTATCTTCGAACTAGGAACTGGAACCTCTTGAAATGAGCGTTCTGTTCTGGTTTAATCATGACGTCATCCACAGACTTCTCTTTTAAAATGTATTTATATAGAAGATGTACCCATCGAGACCGAGTCCTCGTTTACAAGTGGGGTCCCGTTAGAAAATAACACGTTTTGTGTGGGCGCTTAACGGAGTACAGTTCAGTTACAAAACACCAACGTCACCAAATGTTTCTTCTTGAACAGTCTTATACAAAACAATATCAAGTGCAACACCTAACTGATCGCTCTCATCAGTCGACAGTTCATGCCTTTTTTTAGATAATGACGCAAACTGGTTAGTTCCTATTAATGATACAAAACGTATTTGTCCTGCAGTAAATTATATGCATTTGATTAAATTAAAGAATGACTGAATGTATTAAAAACACTGCTCTTTAATTCACTGTGAGGTTTCTTTTCTCGCACGCATAATGTGCTGTCATAGGCAAACATGAAACCTGGTTTATATCACAACGTATGACTGCACGGCAATCGTGATATAAAGCGGGTTCATCTGTGTGTGTGTATATATATATATATATATATATATATATATATATATATATATATATATATATATATATATATATGAAATAGGAAAAGTGCTGTGTACCAAAATGAGCTAAATCAAAAAGAAAAGGTACATATAAATATGATTAATTGATATATATATCAAGACATCACAATTTGTGGGATGGTTCAATGCTATGGAACTAATGCTGTCAGGAAACAAAGGGAATGTGAACTTATTTTCAAACTAGGCACTTTGGAGCCGTTTGGAATGAACATTCTATTCTGAGGTCATCATCATCATCATCATCATCGTCATCATCATCATCATCATCATCATCATCATCAAAATTCTGGAATTTTGTTTAAAAGACTACTTGTTTGTTTTTGATCAGCTTCTTAAAGCACTGTTTTTTTGGTATTCATATATATTATACGTCATATACAGACTTCTATATATATATATTAGGACGGTTCAGACTTCAAGTCCTTGAGCTGGGTAGAATGCTAATTTAATTCCAAGAGGCTCCTGCTGTGATCCGGGGTTGTAAAGATACGCACGCACGCACACATACGCACGCACACACACGCCTTCGTTAGGTATCAGTCAGCTTTTATTTGTTCTTGCTGCTTGTGATACACACGCTGAACTAACCTGTACTTCCCATGCCGGCTAACCTTTGACTCTCTCCCTGGCGCACTGGCTGAGTATTCGACAAACTCTGGACTGCATGGCAGCAAGTGGAACGGAGCGACCACACCACCGCTCCAAAGTGCAGCAGATATATCAATGGAGCAGTAGAGGGTTTTAACAAACTGGACTGTAAACACGGCATTCACGATACAATCCAGATCGCCCTTTAAAATATATTCATGAGAGTGTTCTGTAATATTCACCCAGGACTGGAAGATAAGCACTTTGCATCGGTCACACTGTGTTTAAAATGTGTGTGTACACCTTTAAATTACTGGCTTGAATTCATGCGCGTGTATTGATTGGGGGTTGACCTTTATGGAGAGGAAGCGAGAATGAGAGAGAAACGTGAGTGAGACTGAACAGCTGTTACAGGTGCGCCACTGATCAGGAAGGTGGATAGGAAGGCAACACCCCACAGCAATTCAGAAATAGAAATCGTGTCTTTAATTTTCATATTTCAGACAATGTATAAATACATTAACATCTTAACATGTTTGTTTTATGATAAGAACAATCGGTTATTGTTGCCAGAAACATCCCTTGATAAATCCGGTCGAGATCTGTGTTCCCCTTAATGATTCTAGAACCCAAACAGAACCATTTGATTCAAATTCGACGCGTCATATTTGGAATGCAGAAGGATCAAAGAAGGAAACCCCCGATGATTCTATTTAGAATTCTATATTCAAGTGCAGCAAGAATTTCCAGACGCGCGCTCTCGAGTCCACGGAGCAGGAGGATCGGGTGCGCGCATCGCTTGTCGAGTTCAAGACAGTACAGAGCACTATGTCGACAAAATAAAATTACTTTTTTTGGATCCCTGAAGCTCACACACATTAACAGTTAAACAGTTCTATACAAACATCACACCGTTTAAGTCAAATCAAAGTTGTCAAAGTTACAAGTTTAAACCACATAACCCTACAGCAGAACGTGTCTGGTTCAAATCAGTTAAGTCTTGCGGTTATTTTAATTCCTAGACCGGCCATAAAATGACCCACATCTGTCTTGATACAGAACTGGTCGTGAGATCCGGTCCCAGTTCCATTATATCTGAAAGACAGAGCATGCACTGCGCACGAAGGCAGGACTCCAGCTGTCTGGTACAACATGGCTAATAAAAAGTCGCATTATTGTTTTAGATTATTATTATTATTATTACACGTATCTGGTGATTACAGTATCTTTGGCACCCTCCGCCCTTCCTGCGCCTTTTTCAGAAACGAGGAGCCGTATTTCAGCCTCCGGATCCCGGACAGGTGTTTGTTAATCAGCTGCTGCAGTTTGCCTTTCCCGACCGGCTTGCTGGTGTTCTTGGCGCCGCTGGAAGCAGCAGTAACGCGAGTCCGGTTCTCCGCTACAGCGCTGAGGCAGGACTTGCGGGCGCCGAGAGCGGTCGCATCGCAAGATAAAGAGCGGCCAGTCTTGTTGCTCGCCGCGGTTCCCGGTTCGGTCAGATTACAGAGTTCGGCCAGCGGAGACGATCGGCTTCTGGGAAAGAGGGAGCCGGCATCAGGAGCTGCCGTGGAGCCGGAGAGGAGGCAGGGGTGGAGGGTGTGCGCACCGCTGCTGCTCCGTTTCCCCAGGAAGAGTGCCTGCCTTCGGATCTCCTGGTCGAAAAACAGCGACTCCTTGCTCCAGATGCAGGGGCTCTCGCTCAGGGTGAGGAAGCCGTACGGGGTGGTGATTTTAGCCAGGTGGGGCAGCGACATGGCGGCTTGAGTCACCGGGTCCGAAAGATCTAAGACTCGGTGATCAGCGGCGTGCTTGTGAAAGTCCTCCCCGGTTCGATGCTCCAGATCCCCGAGGTCAGTCTGGGGCAGCGGGACCGAAGCCAGGCTGTTGCGCCGCGGACTCGGGCTCCTGGAGCGGTCTGGTCCGTGCAGGTCGTATCCCGCAGAGGAGGAGGAGAGTTTGCGGAGTGTTTTGGGACCCGGTACCCCGAGAGATGGTATTACAAACTGGGGGATGCGGTCCGGGGTCATCACCATGTCCTGCAGAGCCCGGGACCTCCGTGTGTCCGAGCCGGGCTGCTCTAAGCGCGGGGAGAGGTCCTTTCTGAAAGACAAAGCGGGCATTTTCAAAGTGCGGGCTGGTGAAGAATACTAACGTGTTTAAGAAGGAATTAAACTTCTGATAAGACTCAAAAGGCGGTGCTGTATCCTAAATTAGAAAAATCTTTCAAACGTGTTACTAAAATGAAAATAACATGTATAACTAATAACTAATTCAACATGTAGGTTAAGGTATATATATATTTAAAAATGATCATCTAGCCATCATATACGTATACAAAATGCGCTAAAACTGAAAAAAAGGTGCAATTTATCAAATAAGCCGCTCATCGCCGAGCCTCTCGCTTGCCAACAGAGCGCTTCACGGTTTTTATATAGCGTCCAAGTGACGTCACATAGCCAAACTCTGCCCGTGACCCGTTCATCTGCTTTCCTATTAATCACTGCAGTCTGCACCGGCAAACACGGCGGTGTCCCCCAGGTCTTAGCGCCCTGCACATCCTGTTTCTGTCCATGGTCCTGAATATCGACCGGCTCCGATCGCGTAATTCTGTAAGACTGAGTGTGGAGTCCTTCGATACCAATTTACAAGTCTGATAATGTCTAATGCATCTTGTATTTGACGAAGGCGATGTTATCTATTACCAGTGGAGTACCTCAGGGATCAGTATTAGGTCCTCTGCTCTTCCTAATCTACATTAATGATTTAGATTCTGGTATAATTAGCAAACTTGTTCAATTTGCAGACGACACAAAAATAGGAGGAGTGGCAAACACTGTTGCAGCAGCAAAGGTCATTCAAAATGATCTAGACAGCATTCAGAACTGTTCAGACACATGGCAAATTACATTTAATAGAGAAAAGTGTAAGGTATTGCAGGCAGGCAATACAAATGTGCATTATAAATATCATATGGGAGATACTGAAATTGAAGAAGGAATCTATGAAAAAGACCTAGGAGTTTATGTTGACCCAGAAATGTCTTCATCTAGGCAATGTTATAAAAAAGGCCAACAAGATGCTCGGATATATTGTGAGAAGTGTTGAATTTAAATCAAGGGAAGTAATGTTAAAACTTTACAATGCATTAGTAAGACCTCATCTAGAATACTGTGTTCAGTTCTGGTCACCTCCTTACAAAAAGGATATTGCTGCTCTAGAAAGAGTGCAAAGAAGAGCGACCAGAATTATCCCGGGTTTAAAAGGCATGTCGTATGCAGACAGGCTCAAAGAATTGAATCTATTCAGTCTTGAACAAAGAAGACTACGCAGTGATCTGATTCAAACATTCATAATTCTATAACTATAACTAATAGGAGTCTTATTTCCACCTCTGGGTTGTAGATCGGGGGAGAGTTTTTTGTTCTATTGCCACGTGGCTGTTTAGGTGGAAACACGCGGACGCACACACGGGTTTCCTGGTTTCCACGGCAACAGAGACGCGGGGAGCGGCTCGTAAGAGAAGCGATACCGAATACAGGGAAGCCTGGGAACAACCGCACGGAGGCGCTGTTGCGTTCTACATATTAAACACCATAGATATCAATACTGATACACTTATTATTAATAATAATAATGCTACTGCTACTACTGATACCCTCATAAAACGTTATCACTTTATTGATAATACCACGCTATGTTTGCATGTGCTTTACCATACCTCGCCACACTTTACCATGCTTTTACTATGGAACACTTTTAAGGGTACTAATACGATTGCTTCCACGTATTTATAGGTCACAGTACAGCTAGACCATTGGAGTGAAACTGACCTACACAGTACACTTAATACAGTAATAATTTCTTATTTAAATGGAACAGGAGCAAACACGCAGGGGAACTACTAGACCACGCATAAAGAAACGTTTAGCTTTAGTACGTAAAAGTGACATTATTCTAATATATAGCTCCGATGTTTGTTTTCAAACACTTTCCCTTGACAACTAAACATATTTATCTCAAATCCAATAGGAATCATCTGTTGTATGTTTAACATTTTGGTTTTTACATACCACTGACGAAAATAAATAATACTTAAAAAAAAAACAAAAAAAAAAACGTCCTTGTTTCTGTTCAGGTGATTTGAAGTTTGTGTTCAGGTGATTTGAAGTTTCTGTTCAGGTGATTTGAAGTTTGTGTTCAGGTGATTTGAAGTTTGTGTTCGAGCTGTTCTCCCATTCTCTGGCTGTCCGCTGCCACCCAGCGGCTATTCGTGTAACTGCAGACGGAGAGAAGTTGCTGATTTATCAAACAGCGAGTTATGAAAGAGGAGACGGGTTTCTATATAGGGGTAGCAAGATATTTAGTGAGCGAGGAGTCTGAATGGTGGCACTGCTAGCTAGAACAAGGGGCATTCTACATTCTACAAATCTTTAGTACATTTCTAAGAGGAGATGAATATCTAATCAGCATTGTAAAGCACAGAGAGGTGTGGTAAAGCATAGGGAAGCATTGTAAAGCACAGAGAGGTGTGGTAAAGCATAGGGAAGCATTGTAAAGCACAGAGAGGTGTGGTAAAGCATAGGGAAGCATTGTAAAGCACAGAGAGGTCTGGTAAAGCATAGGGAAGCATTGTAAAACACAGAGAGGTCTGGTAAAGCATAGGGAAACATTCTAAAGCACAGAGAGGTCTGGTAAAGCATAGGGAAGCATTGTAAAGCACAGAGAGGTCTGGTAAAGCATAGGGAAGCATTGTAAAGCACAGAGAGGTCTGGTAAAGCATAGGGAAGCATTGTAAAGCACAGAGAGGTCTGGTAAAGCATAGGGAAGCATTGTAAAGCACAGAGAGGTCTGGTAAGGCACAGGGAAGCATTGTAAAGCACAGAGAGGTCTGGTAAAGCATAGGGAAGCATTGTAAAGCACAGAGAGGTCTGGTAAAGCATAGGGAAGCATTGTAAAGCACAGAGAGGTCTGGTAAAGCATAGGGAAGCATTGTAAAGCACAGAGAGGTCTGGTAAAGCATAGGGAAGCATTGTAAAGCACAGAGAGGTCTGGTAAGGCACAGGGAAGCATTGTAAAGCACAGAGAGGTCTGGTAAAGCATAGGGAAGCATTGTAAAGCACAGAGAGGTCTGGTAAAGCATAGGGAAGCATTGTAAAACACAGAGAGGTCTGGTAAAGCATAGGGAAGCATTGTATCAATATTATATAAGGAACAATATTTAGACTAGAGTCACATGATAACTTATTCCAGGTCTTACAGGAATGCTTTCTGTGATGACCCTTTTTGGTCTTTATAAAATAGCTGATCAATCATATATATATATAAGCAGTATATGTATCTAATGTTTATATATATAAGCTGCAATAACTATTATTATTTTTGCAGATGGCTATTTGTTTCTGTTACAGATTTCAATTCAGGAAAATATTTCTGAAAAAAGAAAGCGATCAATATTAATTGAGACAGACAAGAGATTTGTATCAAAACGGCCGACTTCTTTATTAACTTTGGTGTAGAATCAACACTCGTAACACTATAAGAACAACAATAATAATAATAATAATAATAATAATATTAATAATAATAATTAAAATGACATCGGGAACAATAACAACTTGATTCAGCATAAAACGAATGAAAAAGTCATTTCAAATTGGAATGGTGATCTACAATGATAAAAGAAACTTGTGCAACGCTTTTAAAAAATCATGTTATTATTATTATTATTATTATTATTATTATTATTATTATTATTACCACCCTTATAAACGCTTCCCATAGTAAAAGCACAGGAAATTAATAAGTACAGTGCAATCATGGGCAAGCACAGGAAACACTGCAAACCATAAACTATGTTAAATGCAGGTATAACCACCGGGAGAGCATGGGGGGCACTGCAAAGCTTTTACAGGAGGTATTTATTGGGGTTTCATTTTCAAATAGTGGTGCTTTCGAGGCTGTAAACTGTTAAACACTGTGTTCTTTTCAACTGCATGACAGAGTCTGCATTCGTGAAACTGACTCTCTCAATGGTTATGGCTGCAAATAATTCCACAGACCTCACCGCTGCTGCAGCCTTCAGTTTGGCGCTCACATGTAAATACATCTATTTTACTTTTAAAACACCTGGCACTACACTGATCTAAAGAAAGTATGCAGTTTGCATGCCTTATTTTCACTTCCTGGGTCGCCGCAGCCGTGTCTTCTGGGGCACTGGCTGAATGCGTGTCAGTCTAAACGGGAAGCAGCAGCTGGTTGGTCAATGCCGGGGAAGGGGCGGGGACAATATCGCTCTCCAGGCGAGGAGGAAGGGCAGATTTGGTTCTCCTCTTTCGACGCTGCACCTGCAGAGCGCATGGAGGCGCTCCAGGGTGAGAGCCAGGGAGTCTTTCATCACGGCCGTTAGTTCGCACCCTTAGTCATTTTTGGTTTGCAACTGATCCGTTTTGGTTACGAATAGCAGAAATAAATGAGCTCGTATGGACAGCAGTACATATAGGAGGCTGTGTGGTCCAGTGGTTAAAGAAAAGGGCTTGTAACCAGGAGGTCCCCGGTTCAAATCCCACCTCAGCCACTGACTCATTGTGTGACCCTGAGCAAGTCACTTAACCTCCTTGTGCTCCGTCTTTCGGGTGAGATGTAATTGTAAGTGACTCTGCAGCTGATGCATAGTTCACACACCCTAATCTCTGTAAGTCGCCTTGGATAAATGCGTCTGCTAAATAAACAAATAATAATAATACTAGTTATGCCTCAACTGCTTTAAACACTTGACTCTTCTTAAGATATACAGCAGCCCCCTGCCAGCACCACTGTACACACACACTGTGATAACGCCTGCGATGTCACAGTCAACACTGCAGTCTCTTCAACACTGAACAAACTTACTATCCAAATCATCCAATCTAATCTTCAAGCGAACAAGTTAATATCCATCAGACAAGTCAGGCTACAACTCCCATTATTTATTTGAGCATATATCTAGGTAGTGTTCCAAAAAAACTGCTTTTTTTTCTTGTGAAATGGACCGTTCCATTGTTGAGCAGCCTACAGCAGTGCTGCCGGCTGTGACATCACCAGGACAGGAACACTGGCTTCTCTTACATCTAGCTGCAGCTTTAACAGAAAGCGAAGGCTGGCCGTGCCTGCTCCGTGAATTCCTCATTGTGGATAGCTGTTGTGACTCTCTCTCTCTCTCTGGCGGGCTGCTCCCCTGCAGCGCTGGGAGATCCGAGCCGATCTGTATTTGAATCTCACGTTCCCACGGGAGAATGGCGCCGTTCCAAACTTCCACTCTAGGTTTCCAACCCTGCTCTGATTCATTTAAACTGAACCAATGAAAACGTCCAGCCAGCCCCTGCAGGGCTTCATCATCTCACTGTACCCGTTAACCCTGCAGACAGCCCTCCACAAAACTACAGGCAGCACTCTGAATCAGATCCATGAGCACTGCGTTGACAAACCTCTTGAGGATCAAATCACAGTTCAACAAAACGTTGTGGGGTGCTTAGGAGAAAGCAGCTGGTGGCACCAGAGTTTTCAAGGTGAAAGAATTTTTGTTTCCAGGATGAGGAATTTCAAAAAGGCACAGACGGCCCAGCAGGAGTTGAACTTGGCTGAAAGCTGAAACGGCAGGTCCGACAGAGAGGAGGGTGGGACTGTCAATCAAGCAGCACTGGAAGCGACTGCACCCGCTGCTCTGGCACCCGGGTTCAAGGCAAGTTTTACAAGCTTTGGTTCTGCACTTAAAGAAAGAAAGACAGACACACAGAAAGATAGAACGAACACTAATATTCTAAACCTCTCCAAGGCTGTCCAAAGTCCATTCTGGTTGTTCGATGGCTGGGACGACAGTCAGTCTGTCCGAAAACCAGATGAACCAACCCCAAGCCCTCTACCCTCGCAGCTGCACACAGAGCACAGCAGGAGCGGAGCGAGGCGCTCATGTCCAGATACGATAAGGATCATGTAAAGAATGTCCTCTATTAGGATCATGTAAAGAATGGACCCGATGATTGGTGACACTGCTAACCCACAGAGAGAATCAGGGGCGGTGCTTTTTAAAAAGCCAGGTGCAGAGATAACGTCCTGCAAAATAAGTTTCCAACAAGAACGTGGTTTGTTTAAAAAAATAATTTAAAGAAAAGTGAGGCTCGTCTTTTTTTTGGTCCAGCGGGTGGTTTTTGGCTGAAGGGTTAAAGTTTCGGGGTTTGGATTTATTTTATTTTTGGTACAAAGCCGAGGTCAGTTCTGCTGAAGAGCAGCAGTGAGGGGCTCAGCTCTGAAGAGCCACTGAAGGTCTGGTAGAGTTTAGTGAAGAGATTCAGTACCAGCAAGTAAAGAGATACTGAGTGTGTTCGTATTGTGTCAGGAGTATGACAGCGTGTGTGTGTGTGCGTCTGTCTCTCAGTGTGTGACTGTGTGTGTGTGTGTGTCTCTCAGTGTGTGTGCGTGTGTCAGCGACTGACTGTGCGTGTGTGTGTGCGTCTGTCTCTCAGTGTCTGTGTGTGTGTTTCAGCGCACGCCTGTGTGTGTGCGTGTCTCTCAGTGTGTGTGTGTGTGTGTGTGTGTGTCTGTCTCTCAGTGTGTGTGTGTGTGTATGTCTGTCTCTCAGTGTGTGACTGTGTGTGTGTGCGTCTGTCTCTCAGTGTACGACTCGTGTGTGTGTGTGTGTGTGTGTGTGTGTGTGTGGAATTCTAACAGTAAGTTGAGTCTGCGTATTTCGATTTGGGTCCAGGCCTGGTCAGTTGGGTCTCTGATTGAGGTCCAGTTCAGTGTGCTGGTGCTGGTTCTTGTGTTCTGGGTTGGTTCTGTTCAGTTGGGCCCCGGGTCGGAGATGGGCATGGTGTGCAGAACCTCGTCCAGGAGCTGCAGGGCGCGGTGCAGGTGCACCTCGATCCAGCAGGGGGTGTGCTTGATGCTCTGCCGGGGGTAGTCGGGACCCCAGCCCTTCACAAAGCTGAGCCGCAGAATACACAGCCTGCGCAAGTCATCCACGCCAATACCAGCCGCAGCAGAGAGACCTGGGGAGGAGGAGAGAGGAGAGGGGGAGAGGAGAGAGGAGAGGATGAGAGAGGAGACAGGAGTGAGAGAAGAGGTGAGGAGGAAGCGGAGAGGAGGAGAGGAGAGGGGGAGAGGAGAGACCAGCCTCCCCTTTGCCCCACTCCTCCTCCTCCTCCCCCTGCTCCAGCCAGTTTCTGACCCCACACCCCTCACTTCCACTCCAGAAACATTTCACTAACTCCGAGGTGGCGTGAACGGCAATCATTGCTATCAACTCTAAAGTTTAGAGCGATACTGAGATCTCCGTTTATCGTGTTTAAAACCCAAGAGCTGCCTGCAGAACGAAACTCCACACCCTGCCCGACCCGCAGCTCCTTCCTGAGGATGGGAGGGGTGCTGCGTCTGTGGGTCGACTTTCAAAGGGGATATTTGGCTCCACTCGAACTACGAACTAGCCATAGCGGCTAAAACAGCTCCTTTTAAAGGGGGGGGGGGGGGGGGGTACTCACTGACGGCGGGGGCGATGCCCCCCACGCTGCCCGGTCCCGGGATGTTTCCTGCCACAGCGGCTGCCTGCGCTGCTGCTGCTGCCTGAGCCGTCGCTGCCTGCTGCTGCATCTGCCTGTGGCACTGGCGCAGGTCAAACACCTGGGGGCAGCAGAGAGAGGGCCATTAACTGTATCTGAAACTTTTATTGGGGAAAAAAGGCCATACGAGCTGCATTTACCTCGTTTACAGCAAATGACAAGAACATAAAAACACAGAATACACATTTCAAACTCGACACATCAAACACACGCGCAGGGCTTCTTCAGATCATGAATCCCTGGAACAGATGACTCAAATAAACAGGAAGTTTGTTAAAACACCCCTTTAAAAAGAATCCGATTCCAGTGAAAGATCCTTCTATTGTCAAGTACAGCCTGGAATACAAGGTACAGTGATGATCTGAAGGATACTCTGAAGAACAAACCTACAGATCCTGGATCAGTCTTCTTCAGCGACTCCTTATGAGCTGTCATGTAAATCACATTGTTATAATCCAGAATAGGAAACAGCTAATTAAAACCTTGATGTAGAATCTTAAGCAGTGACGCTCGCCATACAACAATCACTGTTTTTCAGATTGAAGAGCTGTATCAATATTGACACCTAAGTATTTAAAAGTCTCTCTCCAAAGGTGTATGATCACAAGGAACAACAATAAACGCAGAATTAATGCTTTGTATCATTTTCTCTGAACCAAATAACATGATATATATATATATATATATATCCCCCCCCCCCCCCCCCCCCCTCCAATTAAAATCAAACCATTTTATCAAACCAATCTTTTTCCAAAAAGTCATTCTGTAGCGTCTTAGTTAAATCATGGCCATTATCAGAGCTGTAATAAATCAGTGTCATTCACACACATCTGTACAGGGCTCCAGACAGTAGATATTTCATTAATGAAAACAGAAAATAAGAGATCCAAGAATTGAGCCCTGAGGGACACCTGAGGATACAGGCCTAAAATCAGATTATCAGACAACAGCTTGGGAACGTTCTGATAAATACGATTTTAACCACAACAGTGACTCCAAGATTCAGTTAAGTATTTTCTGATTAACTAAATCAAAGGCCTCAGAGAAGTCAACACAGATCGCTCCAGTTATTTTCTTTCTCTACGGTATATCACTTGTTAATTTCAGCAATGCTGTCGCTGTCGAATGAGCTTTTCGAAAACCAGATTGATAATCAGTTAATAAATGATTGGTTGTTAAACTGTTGAATCCGGGCAATTCTTTCAATGATCTCACTGAGAAACACGCTGCGTGTGGCGCTGTGCAGCACCAGTAAGGGCCCTGGTGAAACGCAGCACAGCTGATAAAAACACTGGGACAGAGTCGCCACGCTGTCACTCCACTAGTGACAGCAGTGTGAGTGTTAGTGGTCCCTGGTTCTCTCGCTGTGTCAAGCTGTGTGTCTCCTACCCTCTGCTCCCAGTCAATATAAGAGAGCCTCTGGGTTTCAACGCCAGGCTGTAAACACTCCTGGCTGCACTCGGAAGGTGTGTGTGGCCCCTGTGAGGGTGTGTGGCCCCTCTGCAGCCCCTGTGAGGGTGTGTGGCCTCTCTGTGGTCCCCCCCACCCCCTCACCTTGATGTAGGCCCCCGGGTAGATCTTGTGCACAGCGTCGCCAGGGGCCCGGCCGGCCTCGCGGTCCAGGTAGTAGCTCTGGACGAAGACGGCGTGATCACTGAGACAACGCATCCAAACATCCCCCTCGCCACGGCACTCCAGCTGAACACCCTTACCAATGTGCAGCCTGCGAGAAGAGGGGAGAGGAGAGGGGAGGGGGGAGGAGAGGGGAGAGGGGGGAGGAGCGAGAGGAGAGGAGAGGGGAGGGGGGAGGAGAAGGGAGAGGGGAAGGGAGAGGAGAGGAGAGGAGAGGGGAGGGGAGGGGGAGGAGAGAGGAGAGGAGAGGAGAGGGGAGAGGGGGGAGGAGCAAGAGGAGAGGAGCGAGAGGAGAGGGGAGAGGAGAGGGGAGGGGGAGGAGAGGGGAGAGGGGAAGGGAGAGGAGAGGGAGGGGGGAGGAGAGGGGAGGGGGGGAGGAGAGGGGGGAGCGAGAGGAGAGGGGAGAGGAGAGGAGCGGGGGGAGAGAGAGCAGAGAGGAGTGAGACAGAGCAGAGAGGAGGGATACTGAGCACACAGGGACAGACTCAGACTCATTCCTGCTATGTGTTATCGCTTTGGGAAAACCTGCATAACCTTGCCAGTCCGACAAAGCTTATTTGAAAATGAAATTGACACAGGGACAGACAGGGACACAGTCTGGCAGGACAGACAGGGAGACAGACCTGGCTCTCTCACTGGCATCGGTGCGGTGCACGTTGGACAGCTGTCCCAGGCAGAACCTGTCCCCTCCAGAGGGGTCCACATATCCGTCCACAGTGACCACGGGACAGCTGGCAGGCACCTTAAACATCTCCCCCACCTGCACATCCATCTCGAAATAGGAAACAGAGCACCAGAACTCAGGACCTGCGGACAGAGAGAGAGGGGTTAGAGAGGGGACAGGAGAGAGGGGGAGGAGAGAGGAGAGAGGGGGAAGAGAGAGGGGGGAGGAGAGAGGGAGAGGGGAGAGGAGAGAGGGGGAAAGAGAGAGGGGGAGGAGAGAGGGGAAAGGGGAGGAGAGGGGAGAGGGGAGGAGAGAGAAAGAGGAGACAGAGGGGGGAGGGAGAGGAGGAGGGAGTAGAGAGAGAGGTAGAGGGGGGGGCTACTTGCTTACCTGGATGGCTGGAGACAGGCTGAGAGAAAGAGGCAGCGTTGTGATGCTGAGGACCCTGAGGAGGTAGATAGGAGAAT